>NW_005842337.1:704996-714507 GCF_000455745.1 Alligator sinensis | reverse complement strand
TGTAGGGAACATACTGGGGTGATAGCAGGTTGAGAGGAAGCTGAGACCATCGAACATGCCATTATGGTTCCTTGCCCACTGACAGTACTTGGGGAGATTGTCACTGGAGCAGTCCTCTGGGCTGCTCTTCCTACCAACTTCAAATCAAACACCATGAAACATGTTTTATGAATGTCTGTGGCTTGTTTTTTACCTACCCTTCCTTGTGGCTTGAAGCTGTCCTTGGTATTGCCTTGCCCCAGTTTGTACTCCAGGGCCATGTCCACATGAGCACAGTCATGTGATACGTGGCACCATGTCTGTGGCACCACATACCACACATTCAGTTGTTCTCCATGCTGCAAGGGAGAAAAACTGCAAGGGAGTGTGGGGACTTTTTTTTTTTTATATCGTGGGGGGGTAAAAAAAACCCATTGGAAAAAAAAAAAGCAGAGAAGTGCACACAGGCAGCATGTGCCACTCAAAACTGCAGCCTGGCCACCTGGAGCCACGCTTCGGCTGCCAGTCCAGCTCTGCATGGGAGGATTGCCACTGCTGCAGCCCCAGGCATTTTCCAGAACCCCAAGTAAAGTTCCTGGGGACAGCCCAGTGCTGTGCACTGGAGCATGTGTGGCACAGGCATTCCTTGGGGACAACTAGCAGTGGCACAGGGTGTGCCTTCGCTAGCTGTCCCTGAGGAACCAAATGTCCATGCATGCATGTGAGGATGTGGCCCAGAAGGCACAGCATGCATCTGATCTCTTCCAGTGTTTTTGGTCAGGCATTCCTCTCTGCTCTTCCCTCGCATGAAGATGAATAGTACAGTGACCAAAGGAGCAGTCAGGGCAACACTAGTCATTATGGCAGCAGTGCTATCTGTAGAAATGTTGAGCATTCAATACTGCAAGTTGCCCCTTCCTCCTGCCTAGGACTAAAAATCAATTAATACCTATGCTAGAGTCCTAGGGGGAAAGTAGTAGTCCTATGGGGTCGATTTTAAGACAAAATTTTCAAACGTGTCTTACCCTTTTAGAACGTATAATTTGTGTCTGAAAAGCTTGTACCTGTTTTTAGCATAGTATCAAGAAAGGTTGTAGTACTTGTTCCTGAAAGTTCTTTACTGTAGATATCTGTTCTTTACTGTAGATGTACTCTGCTGTGTGCTGCAGTTCATTTTGTGTGTGCAGAAAAGGCTGATGAGAATTTCTGGGAGTCAAATTGTTCCCATAAATGGGGAAGGCAAACCCTCTGCTCATCTGAAACTATACTCTGTATCCTCCATTACAGATGAAGTTCATCATAAATAGCAGTAGATGGCACCAGCAGGACTTTGCAGAATAGTCTTTAAATATGTGTATAGCACTTTTAATGCTTGTAACTCCCCAAATATTTTACATACTTATCCACAGATTTTTTATATACACACAGATTATATATAGAGAGAGGTATGGGAGAGAAACGCACATCACCACCCATCAGTGGAGTGAAGTCATCAAAATCACTACTTAAGCTAGGACACAATCCCATTTAGGAAAGTACAATAGAATTACAGATTTAGGATGGGACAGAATTGGAAATATATCAAATCCCAGTCAAATTGCAGGAGGAATTTAGGTAGACACTGTTCTTATATTAACAATTCCCTCAGACAGCTTGATTTAACATGATGTTTCTTGTTATCTGTCTGTGGTAATACTCTGGGGGTTGCACACATTCACATCCACATAGAATAAAACCTTTTCAAAAGCATATAGAAATAAATGATTAATGATTGCAAGCTATCAGAACCTCTGTTAGGAGTCTCATTTGGAAGAGAATGTAATAACTTGTAAGATCATCTCCAGTTGGTTATGAATTAAGGAATGTCAAAGCCAATAAGGGTGTTGCCTACTCAGGATCCTGCATCTGAAAATGCAGTCTTTTCAGCTAGGTCAGTCAAGTTAGAGCATTTTTTGAGGAGCAATGTGTTAGCTATAATAGCAAGATCAAAAGTGTCTCTACTTTAGATGGAACCACAATAATTAACTAAGATGTATTTCTGATACTGTCTTGCCACTCTTTCTGTAGTCATTCATGGTATACATTCCACAGGAAAAATACAAAACAGGCCTTGGAAGGAAGTCTAAAAGGGTAGTCTTAAAATCTTTTTTAATAGCTCCTGTTACTCTTTGTTTCACTATGTACTTGTAATTTTAGCATAGTCGCCTGAACTTCACATTTGAAGGTTGCTTCATAAATTAAAGCAATTTACTCCAGGGGTTGGACATTGTATCCCAGACCAGGACTTCCATTACATCACTCTTAGTTGATGAACAACTTTGCACTGAAAGCATTGCAGAAATATTCAAGAAGAATAAAAATCTATTAGTATGCACAAGAAAAACACTTCAGAAGAAAGAGAGTGTATAGGGAAATATTCTGGTTTTTTTTATATCTATATAACAAAGGTGCTTTCAGAAGGAATTGCAAATGAGACACATTTCTTTAGAGGAAATTTGCATATCATTAGCCTGTAGGTTCATTGGGTTTTTTTCTAAGGTAAGGTGGAAGAGCTCACTTTTTGTTTGAAAAATGACAATGCACTCAAAATGCACCAAAATCTTTCAGTGATTGAGGATGCCTGTTATTTTTTATATTTCTTGCTAGCTGCCATCAGATGTGATAAAGGGAACTGAAACTTTAAAGACAAATGATAGAAATTTGATAGTCCACTCTAAATTTATTTCCTTAGATTCCTATGCAAGGGTTTATTTTTAAAGTGAGAAAAAGATTTTCCCTTGTGTATCATTCTCTTTTCAATTACCAGTTTAAAATGTTGCATCAACCTGAGCAGAAACTATTTTTAGGTAGCTAAAATCTTCATCTTTGTAAAGCTGCAGTATGATAAGATTTTACAAAGCTTTTCACTGGGCTGGAAAGGAGTACTCGATGGCTGGTCCACCCCAATCCACATGAGAGAACTTTTTACCACAATTACATCATTTTTGCAGAGAAGTGGTTAGCGATGCAACCATCTGTAGTTGAATACAAATGAAGGAGTGTCAGAACTGATAAGGGTGCTGTCTACTCAGGATCCTACATCTGAAAATGCAGTCTTTACATGTAGGTCAGTTTTTGAGGTGAGATGTGTTAGCTGTAATCAAAAGTCAAAAGTGACTCTACCTTAGATAAAGGCAGTCCTTGTCACAAGGATCTTATGAACTATAAAACAGATAACAGAATTGTATGACAACATCCAGATGAGTAACTTGGAATAGATTTCTTTTTTAATATGCTGATATTTGTGGGCTCAGGAAAAGAGGGATTGTGGGCTCAGGGAACCTTTAGGAGGGATTTGAATGAGTATATTTTGGAGAATTAATGCACTGGAACTAGAATAGCAAGGACTTAGCAGCATAGATCATTTGTGAGGACTGAGCCCTGACCTTCTGCATTGCGAAAGCTGGAGCATTTACTGCTTGAACAAGAGGAAAAATTCCATGAATTACTATCAATAGAGGATCATGGTATATGTGGTACAGAAGGTGATATAACAAAGTGCTCCCTTGTGACATAATTTACACAGACATAAGAAGTGTCATTTGACTGAGGTGGGAAAAGTGAGAATTACGGCCTTGTTACATGGTAATTTTGGGTGGTTCTTGGGAGCTCTTAACCCCTGGATTGTGCATGCATTAACCCCTTAAAGTGGCTTAAAGCACTTGTTATGCGGCTCAAAGTTATACCAGTCCAGGGCAGGATTATCTCCCCACAGCCCAGCTCCTGTTCCATTAAGGGGTGCCCACTCCCCACAGATGTGCCACCCAAATTGAAGATGTGACTGCTCCAAGCTAGCACTAAGTTGATCAACTTCTGTGTGGCTCACAGTGTAAGGTGTAACAAGGTCCTGAAATGTAAGGGGGTTGGGCTGGAATACTTAATTTTGTGATGAAGGAGCAAAGAGAAAAAGAGAAAAGGGGCAATATGTGATCAAATTCTGATAGATAAATTGAAAGCACATGAAATGTGGAGAGTCTGAATTTGATAGAGAGAATGAGGGATTCAAAAAGTACTGTGAATGATGGGTAAAGACGGATAGAAATAATTTCAGTTGGACTAAAATGGGGAATCGATGTCCTTTAATTCTTTGCTGTTCCTTTAGGCTTCGTTGGGTTTTTTTTGTCCCAGGATGATCTAATAAAGCTTGTGCTTCTCTCCCAGAGGCCTGAGGAAGGGTACTGCGATACCAAAAGCTTGCCTATATCTATCCCAACTATGAACTTGGTCCAACAAAAGGCACAGAAATTCTTGCCTCTAATCAAGACAGTCATGGGAATATGTTCAAGTAGGAGCAGTATCAGATATTACTTGTATTGTGCCATTTCTCCAGAAATATCTGGCTTAGTGACATATCTTTGCTTAAAGTTCTTGATAATTTGGGTTATCTGGATGTGACACTAATTGGATACAGTTGGAATTCAGGCCCATGAGAGTTCTTTTTCAGCTTTTAATAGGTTAATTTTTATTTGGAAATCTTCCTGGCTCGTTCTGATCTCACATATACCAGATAAAATCATTGCATTTATTAGGGTTACAATAGATCAACACTCCTGAAAGATCTGACTGAGTCTGTTGTGGATGTCTTGCAACTATTGTATTTATTAAAAGAAAAAAAAAGAAATCTAGACTCTCCACAGAGCTGCAGTGACTCATTTCTCCCCAGGCCCAGGAAGCAGGGATATACAAAGGCAGAATTTTTATCCTCAATGTCCATTGCACCAAAATAAATATGCCTTCCTCCCATTCAGAAAGTCTGCATTAAAAGCCTGTAATTTCTGTACAAAGACGTCATTGGCATCAATGGGATTTTGCTGTTGATTTCAAGATGTGCAGAGCTGAGTTCTGAAGACTTTTTCCTTGCTTAACTGTACCAATTAATAACCGATTCATTTCACAGCCATATTCACAAATCCAGAGAAGAACTTAAATAATCTTCTGGACATTAGCATATTGCCTTGTATCTTATATCACTTCCTTTGAGCTAATGCTGCATAACCTATAGGACTGTTTGTGATCTGAGAGATTGCTTGAGTCATATAATAAAATATGAAAACATCTGTCTTGGGAAGTGTCTAGCAACAATCTGAGCATCTGGAAAATATTGGAAAAGAAGCTAATTAAATATGTCAACTTACAAATTGTTATAACAGGAAGCATTTAGGAATAGCAGATAATTGAGATATAATTTCTTGGGCCTCTTGTCTTTGTCTTTTGTTTACTTAGTTTAATTTGGAAGACCATATTGCCTAACCCTTTCCAAAGTGATATCCAGAATACAGACTGAGGGCCTTGTTACCAGATGCAACTTTCCCACCCTTGGGATGAGAGACACTGTCACACCCAATTCTCCTCATATTCAAACTGCTTAAAAATTAAATGTGCATTTGCATCCTTCTTCTAATTCATTTGCTAGTATCATAGACAAAACATTATTTATATCTTTTAAGTCAGTGTTTCCCAACCTTTTCTAGCCCAAGGCACACTTACATTAATAAAAATTTTCTGTGGCACACCTGTTAAGGCATTCCCCATCCTCATACCTACTGTAGCTCATTGCCATGGCAAAATCCCATGGCACACCTGCACACTTTTGTGCCGTGGCACACTGGTTGGCAAAAGCCGTTTTAAGTAACGTTTTTCTGTTGTCTCTAGCTGGTCAGCAGGCCGTCGCATCCTGAGAAATTATGACCCAGCCTCAGTCATTCGCAAGTCTTGTTTAGATGGCACCAGAGGTTGTCAACCAGTGTGGTGCAAGAACCTACCAGGGTTCACAAATGCCAGTGCCACCACTGTCACAGGATGAAATTGCCACACGTGCTTTGGTTTTCAGGAGGCACATGGCATCCAACTGAGAGAGCTGCAGTAGAGGCAGCATGTCTGACTAATTTACATTACATTTATATAGAGTGATATTGTAGACATGACGGTGGTGAGAAAGACAAGGATTTCTTAGGGTGATACGCTTTATACAGGCAGGCATGCTGCTTCTGCTTTAGCTCTTTTTGGTTTGGCTTATGCTGAGAAGTGGCTAAAGCAGAAGTGGTGCACCTGCCTATGTGTTGTAATGCAGTCAAACACACCACCTCTGCTGCTGCTTCTCAGGTAAGATTCATGTCCTACCTGAAAACCAAGGCACCTGAGGCAATTTCATCCTATGGTAGCAGCTGTCTGGACACTGATGCTGCTGCCACCCAGTAGAACTGCCCCTCCATTTTCAGAAGACACACTGGAGCTGAACAAAAAGCAATGAAAAACAACCACCACCAACTGACCAACCAACCAACTAACCAACTAAACCAAACAACTCTAAAGCCCTACCAGAAAAAGATATCCCATTGTACTTGCTGCTTCCTTTGGAGGGGAGGATGAGACAACAAGCACGTGATAGGTTCATACTCATTGCTTAATGCACAACTGGAAGGTGTCTAAATACTAAAAATTAATAGCCCCAGGTCTAGTACCTATGTAAATAACTGCCTACTATTTTGTGCCCACTTCCCTTCTTACATTTCTTCTTACCTTTTTTGGTGAGTTATTGAGAATTTACAATGATGTAGTTTTTACTTTGTTTTAAGGTTGTTCAGGACCTCAGTGAAAATTAGGGTTTTGGTCAAGCTGAGTGGTATCCCTTAGTTCCCAATGCATTTGGACGTAAAAGCTTTGTAATGTTTTTCACACAGAGGGGGAGATATTACATTACTATGCTGCTTTGAAAACTCCCTTTTACAATTAAGCCTATAATGAGTAAGGTTTTCCCTGGTGTTTATTGCATATGTGTGCTGTGAATAATTCACTTTCTGACTCTTAATAAATCAGTAGAACATTTACACAGAGCAAAACAAAATCTGTGCACCTGACTATTCTTCCCACCAAAGAAAAGAATGAAAACCATGAACTAAAGTGCAAACCCTATCTAAGTGTAAGTTGTTAAGTGTATAGATTCACTGTAACATAACAGGGAGAGAGGAATGGCCTTCTTTTGTGAAGAGAAGAGGTGGTGCTGCCAGATTTTTAACACCAACTAGTCAAACAATAATTATTATTTGACAACGTTTCTGTACTGGGTACAGTTGCTTTCCAGTAGCTACTGATGATGTATAGGATCATATGTATACTGAATCATCAAGTAGGGATGACTTATGTTTAGTGTGTGCTGGGCCCAAGCAAAAACATACCCAAAGCCTGCTTCCCTCTCCCAGAAGTGATGACTATCATAATCTTGGGAGTTTGACTTCTCATGTAGTTTTATTGGGAGAATTTGACCAAGAGGCGGGAAGGATTTAATACCAGAGAAGTTTAAATGATTCCAAAAAGAAATGACTGGTAAAGCTTAACCTGAAACGCAGACTGGATTTAGAGTCCTGATTATTTTTTAAACTGGCTCAAGTGTATGGAAACCAGTGAAATGCAACAAAGTTTTCGAGAATTGCTCTGTGATATTCAGGTTGGCTACAGCAGGTGTCCAAGCTGATATTGAATTCAAAGACAGAAGATTCAGAAATTCCAAGCTATGCTCTTCTGTACCTTCTTACCAAATAATCCGTTTTACTAGTAGATAAACCTGTGGATGCTTGTGCTGAATAAATCCACAAGATTCTTTTTTATGAAAAGTACCTAACATTGCTAAGGGGCCACGGGTGCTTTAAGATTAGTTTCTGTTACTTTTTTCAAGGTCTTCATTTCTGTGTGAACCAGCATGATTTCCTCTGCCTACCCTGAAGTGCTCCAATATTGCTCTTTTGGACTCTTTCAGGCTTTGAGTTAAGTAGCTGGTAATAAATGTATCCAAAATTCTGAATAAAATGCATGTAAGAATCTAGAAAAGTGCCTGTTATATTTTGAGGGCATGAAATAGGTCAGTAAGCACCATGGTGGTGCCTGCAGACCATGAATTCATATGTTGAAATGATCCGACCAACATTTGCAAATTACTGTGTGTGCTGAAACAGCAGCCAGGGTTTGATGTCTGGCCCCACGTCAGGTTCACCGGGAGCAGTGAAGATCATAACAGCCAAGTATGAAACCTAAGCACTTGGTCTTCTCAAAGTTTGGACCACATCCAAAGTTTGGATGTTAAAGAGGAGACATACTCATGGAAATATGCCTAATTCCTCTGTTAAATGTTACCTTCCTAAGTGAATTGTCCGCCATATTCTTTCCCAAACATGCCATTCTAGACTGGAGATCAGTTAACTAGAATAAATCTAGACTACCTTTCTAAGTAGGCATATACTATAAAAATAAATATATTCCAGCAAAGTTCAGTCTGGTTTTATATTTTTCCTTCTGTCTTGAGCTGCTTATTTGAAACTACTACTTTTTCATTTTGATGTGCTCCCTCCATTATTCCAGGATATTATTCACTAGATAGAACTGAGAGAAATTGATTCAGCCTTCTCTTGGTTTATGATCACGCATTATCCAATACATAGCAGAAAAAGTGTCTATTTTCTCTCAAGTGAAGTGATGAAGACTTTTCCTATAAATATAATTTCTTTTTTAGCAGGATAACTTGAATCCACTCCTATTTGCCTATCTGCTATAAAGAGCTTTTGAACTAACTGTATAAAACCAATACTTCATTTGCCAATAGCTCATTCTTATGTCATGTACTAGGTGCCTAGACATTAATCCTTACCAGTCAAGTAGGACAAAACCCCACAAAGTATTTGGGATGAAATTGGGATGACGTTTTGAAGTCAAGACCAAGTGACTATCACTATCACTGACTCGCTAAGAAAGTTTGGGCAAGACTGTAAATCTCTCCTGCCAACATTTCTACTCTGAACAACGGATTAATGTCATTTATCTTTCTAGGTGCCATGTATCTATTTTTTCACTGCAAAACCCCAAAATCCCATGCAAGTCAACAGGATGCTTATTTCTGGAGACAAGCTGAATATAGGCTGTGCTGGTTGCTGCCTGGAGTTGGGAGGCAAGTTTTTTCCCTCTGCTACTACATGTGTCAGGTTTTGGGTTTCTTTTTGTTTGTTTGGGTTTTTTTAGAAGTTTTTCTCACAGGTATTGTGTGTTGGCTGCAGCCAAAGCTGGGGATTTTGACTGGGGTGTGCCAGTGCTCCTGCTGGGACTTTAAACCTGGAGTTTCCTGGCTAGAGGGTCTTGTTCCTCTACTCAGGGTCAGATCAATCACCATATTTGAGGTCAAGAAGGAATTTTACCCCATTGTCAAATTGACATAGGCAGTGGAGGTTTTTGCTTTTCTCTGCAGCAGGGGGCATGGCCTCTTGCTGGGGTCTCAAGCATATTTTAACAACCTTTGCAGCAGCAGGACCACTGTGGTCTCCCTACTTTACCTGTGGCAGTTTAGTGTTATGTCTTGGATGTTATGTCAGAGTTGACTGTGTAGTTTGTCTAAGAGGTTAGACAATGGATTCGTATAGGCTGGTTTGGATAAGGATGATCCTGGTTCAGACAGGAGATTGTACTGGACGAGGTATCTTCCAGTTCTGCTTCTCTATGCATGTTCACAGAC
>NW_005842337.1:701396-704965 GCF_000455745.1 Alligator sinensis | reverse complement strand
CCCTACAGTTGTTGCTGTGTACCTATGGTGTTATATAAGAATGACCAAGATGGAAAATAACTATTATGTGTCTTCTGTCCTCCTGCCCAGAGCAAGGTTTTCCCATCAGAATATTATCAAATGTTTTATTTGGCCTAGATTTAAATGTTTCAAAAGATGGATGGGTTTTACCACTTATCACACATTTTTTGTAAACCCAGTGATTCTGAGGATTACCTCGGTATAATATTATAGTGCTTTGCAAAAGTAAAGCACTAAAGTGGTAGATGATGTATTATTAATTGTTCAGTTGTGGAGACCTAAATGGGAGACCCATATCTCCTGTTGTTGCATTTACATTCTTCCTCATAGATAGAATGCAGAAACTGCTATTTTAAGTGCAGGGACTTACTCACCTATAGCATCCTCTTGCAGATTTACACAACTGAAAATGGCTAGAGATAAGCCCCTGCTCTCCTACTGTGCTAGTTACCAAATCTGATCAGGCTTGCAGTAGAGAATGTACTTCAGTCCCTGAATAGGTATAATACCATGCATGATTCCTCAGCATAAAAAAAAAAATCTTGGAATATTTCCGCTTCTAGTAAATTTATCTAATGGATGCAGTTCTGCACCACTATGTAAGCCAGACCTGAACCCTAAAATAGTCCTGATTCAGAGGCCTACACTGTCATAGGTGACAGCTGGCAAATGCTAGCATATGACGACATAGCTATGAAAGCTTATGCTTCTCTGAACCAGTCAGTCTGTAAAATGCTTCCTGTCCTGTCTTGTGCCTAACTTGAAACTAAAATAGCTAAATACCTGTCTTAAAAATATTCTGGTCAGGTCAAACAACAAGATGATTTCTTACAAGATTTTCTTCTTCAGAATTCTTGGTGCATTTGGCAAAGCCCTTGAATTTTGCTCCATGAATTCACGGCTGATGAACAAAAGCTGGTGAGGGTCCTTGCAAGCTGTGTACAAACTTGTGCTTGCAAACCCTTTTTTATCTGTGTTACAACTCGGTTTTTATCTCCTAGTGTTTCCTACTTAGTCTTTTTGCGAGCAGAGGTCCATTACTTTGCAGTTGTTACATGCACCGGAAGGGAGTAGGCCAATCGTACCAATTGTATACATCTCATTTTCATGTCCAAGACAAAAGTGAAAGATTTACCTGACTTGCTATTTACTGAACCTAAATAAATGGTACTTTCACATTGCTCACTGTAGGACTTGCAATTATGTTGATTAATCATATGTTATGGAAAACATGGAAACCCATTTATAACTGTTTTTGATCTATTAGGTGTCATTTTTGATTTCTCAAGATTTGGATCTCGAGAAAATCCCTCTTGCTCTGAACTAGTTAATTCTACCTTTCTTTCTTTTCTTTCCCAGAGGCATTGAGGAGAACCTCTTTCATGCCTTCCTTTATTATCCCTGCCTGCGGCTGCTCTTTCTCGCCCTCGAGCCACCAATGTGGTTGCTGGGCAGGAGCCTCTCTGGGATCACCTATGTGTGCTCCTACCTGTACCGGGCGGCTGAGTAGGGTGCAGTCTGCCTGGTCTACTTTCTACTGGGTCAGGCCAAGATGGCTGTCCTCAAGAGCCACCACAACTGGCTTGCTAGGACTGGCTCAGATGATGCCCTGCGGCTTTTTGGCCTCCAGGTGCAGGTGTGCCTCTCGATGGAGTTTGAACACTCTGTGCTCCAGAGGGCAGTGCCCGCCTTTGAGGCACACTGGGCCCTTGAGGAAGCGCTGTGCCACATGGAAGATGGCCGTCTTCAATATGCACTCTGATGTCATGACCGGTCTGGGAGACCGGCAAGTTCGGTGTTGGACTGCGACTCCCAGCTCGTGCTGTGCCCTGCACCCTCACCAGGCTGCTTTTTGCTTTTTTCTTTGTGTGGGAAGTTGAAGGTCTTGTCACATGTATGATTGGATAGAGCAGGGTAGGAATCATTTGTTTATAGAGGGCTTTGGTTTATATGACCGTGTGGCTGGTGTCCCGACTGCATAATGGTATGTTAGGCATGATGTGTAATACAGCGAAGGTGTCTGTCATGGTGTGATGTTATGAATGTAATGATATGGTGCTCTTGTTTTGATGGTAATTTGATAGACCTGGACCCCGGAGGGACCAACTTTTTGTACCCCAAACACCTGAATAAACTAGTTAATAAAAAAAAGTCAGTCTCTTTCTCTTTCTTTCTTGAGTTTAATCATACTTCTACTAAACTTTTAAGGAAGAGAAACTGTAAACTCACTTAAATTCTGTTAGAACTACATTACTTAAAGAATCTTTCAGCTTCTTAAGTGGTTATGTCTTTCAGTATACTGCAAATAAGATCTCCCACCCCCCAAAAATAAGATGTGGATTAAAAACATTATGCATCACTATAAGGGTGCATGTTCTATACAAATTCAGTTAAAATCTGTATATTCAAATAAACAACATGCAGATCAGATTAGGCCCTGATCATGCAGATGTTTACTTGTGGGTTGGTGTTTATTTCTCCGAGCAGTCTCATAGACTTCAGCGGGGATAATTATGGGAGGGCGATTATTCAAGTAAATAAAGGCTTATGCGCTCTGTCCCATCAAGGCTAGGGACAGACATTGTAGATTAACCAGTTTAAGTGATCAGAAACTGGTTGAAACCTGTAACAGAACAGACATTTGGTGCATATAAACCAGTTTAGCTAAAACTGGTTTGAGATAAACCTGATGGAATGTAGTATCAGACTTAACTGACTTGGATAAAACCTGGTTTATACAATGTTTGTCCCAGACCCTTCCCTGGTTTAAGTTAAACCAGACTCTTCCAGCATCCCGGCATGCTCTTTGAGCTGGGCTGGGCTCTAAGCTCCAGAGAGCTGGGTTGGCCCTTCCCCTCTGCTCTTTAGCTGGAGGAGGGGAAGGGCAGGGCCAGATGCTGGCCTGCCATGGCCCCTGAGGCAAATTCCTTCTTCCGTCCCCTCTTCTACCTCCCTCCCCCCGCAGCTGGGGTTTGCCAGCCCCAGCTGCACCTCCACGGCTTGCCTGCAGGCAGGCAGGGAGCTGGTTAATTCCTCCTTCTGTCCCCTCTCTCCCTGGAAAGGGGTTTGGCTACAATCTCAATCATCACCAGGGATCCAGGTTTTCCGTTTCCAGTGGAAAAAACAGCGAAAAACATGGATTTCCTGTTTTTAGTACAGAAACCCGTGGATTTCCCTGCTTTTGCAAAGAGCTCTGAAGGCTGGCTGACTGTAAGCCCTGTTTGCAAGAGGTGGGAAAGCCCGAACCCTGCCCTGAGGGGCAGGGGGAGGGGGAGGGAAAGGGGGAAGGGCCTGTGGGCTGGGGCGGAACGATTCCCGCTGTGCAAACCCCTGATCCCTGCTGGAGTGCCTGGCTTTATACCAGTGAGGACTGGGGGTTTGCACGGGGGGATTAATGGTATCAAGCCGGGCACTCTGGTGGGGATCAGGGTTTGCAGCTGCCTGGAGTGCCCAGCTGCCTCCATGTGGAGCACAAAGCCTGACTGGGCTTGGCGTTTCCATGTTTCATGTGTAGCCAGCCAGGCACTTCGGCCAGCTGCAAAGCCCCG
>NW_005842337.1:696986-701365 GCF_000455745.1 Alligator sinensis | reverse complement strand
GGGTGGGGGTGGGCAGGGATCGCCACTATAAAGCCAGGCACTCCAGTGTGGATCGAGGTTTGCAGCTGCCTGGAGTGCCATCTGCCTACATGTAGAACATGGGGGCTGGGGCTGGACTGGGTGGGCTCCACACCTCCATGTGCAGCTTCCTGAACTCCTGCAGGATGCTGCACATGGAGGCACAGAGGCTGTTTGGGCTGATGACAGTGGCTCTCATACTCCCCACTGCCACTGCACCTGCCTACAAACCCCACACTCAAGCCCACCCCTCCAACCCTTCACCCCCTCATAAACCCCACACCCAGTCAAATACTTTTATATTTATTTTAATGTATATATTTTTAAGAAAGCAATTAATTTTGCATAATGTTGGTGAGTTTTGCTGCACATTATTTTTCTGTACAACTGAGGGAATTATGTGCAGAAGAGGTTTCAGCTGTGGCTCCAGCACCCTCCCACCCTGTGGGACTGCCTGGGGACTTCTTCACAGCCTACTACCTCCCAGCCAGGGAGCCTGCCCCAAGTCTTCCACCCATTCACAACCCCTGCAAGCATGCCCGCTGTAGCCCATTGCTCTCCACGGCTCCCAGTAGCCTGCATGCCCCCATCCCTCTCCACCTCCTACATGCTACAACTGCATAAAGTGTTAAGCAGGCTTTGGAAGTAGGCATTTGGAACTAGTTGCCCTTAAGCGGTTGTAAGAGTTAAGAATAAGAGTCCCCTAAGAAAGCAGTAATATTTATTTACAGCTGTCTACATACATTTAAAACTCCGTTCTCTGTTAAGCTATAGACTAAAGGAGTGAAAGAGAAGTGTGATAGAAATTGCAAAATCAGAAAGTCCCAGGATTCATAATAGAGCAGTGAGATGAGTCTTTGTGGTAGCAGTGAGTATATCATTTTATCTTTGTGTGTTTTCATGTGAGCCAGTGGTTTTTATAGTTTTATAGTTTAAACAAATTGTTATTGGCAGTTTTAATGAAGACTGAACTGGTCACCTCAATCTGACTTGTGGGGTAACTAGTGACCTCCATTTAACCAGTAACCCCGGTCTAACCAGTTAACTGGTGACCCCAGTGATCATCAGGGCAAATGACGATGGTTCAGGGGCAAATCAAACACCAGTTCCAACCACTTCTTAGGTTATGGTTCAGTTCCAGTTTGACTTCCAGTTGGAGCAAGGGGCAATGGAACAGACACCCAGGAAAGCTGTGAACTCTCCTGCACTGGAGGTGTTCAAGAAGAGGTTGGTCTGCCACCATTCAGGGATGAGCCAATGCTCCTCCTGAGGCACAGCCCTGGATGGTCTGGCTCAGGGTCAGACTGATGCTATGGATCAGGAGTGAATTTGCCCCTCGTCAGATTGGTACAGACTGTCAGGGGTTGCCTTTCTCTGCAGTAGGGGCAATGGCCTCTGCTTGGAATCTTGCAGCAGCTGCTGACTGGCTGCACTGGGCCAAGCCCCACAGGCAGTGCCGGCTGGCAGTCCTGTGTTACTCCCTGCCCCTGCATTTCAAGGCTACAGTAGAGCTTGCCACACTTTGCTCTAGGGGGGAAAGACTTCCCACCTTTTCTGCTTAGAACTAGAGAGTCATTTTTGTTTCCCCAGCCCCACAAAAAATTCAGGCTTCGCTTGCTTTCTTGCATGTAAAATACTTGATATCACGCTTTCAGTTAAAAAAAAAAAGTGCAACTGCGAATTGAGTTGGTCCCTATGTACAAGGGCTCGTGTTTGATGCATCTCAAATTTTACTTCAGTCTCCAGACATCGTATTCAAGTCCAGAAAAGATGCCAAAGACTGTGACACTCACACCTAAAGACCATGTTGCCGAGTTTGGCAAGGAGAAGTTTCACACTGATGGTTCTGTGCTGTTCTGCACTACATGCAATATGGCTGTAGATCACGTTTGAAGGCAGACGATTATGGAACACATGCAAAGTGCTAAGCATCAACAGAATGAAAAGGGATGAAGAGAGGATACTGAAAAAGGAGGGCCATCAAAGAAACCATGCACTGTAACTGCAGCATTCCAGCGTTCTACAGCTGGCGAAGCCCACCGCGACACCATCACTTTGGATTTTTTTTGAATGTGTTTAAAAGCAGACATTCCTCTGCATAAAATGGATGGATTTCAGGGATTTTTTGAGCAAATACATTAATGGAAGTGGTGCCATTCCCAAGTCAGACCAACTGTATTCCTGCCTACCAGCTCTTTTTGAAGAGGAAAAACAGCGCCTTCTTAAAGACTTTGAGGGAAACTTCATTGCCATGATTGTTGATGAAACAACTGACTTCCAGAACAGACCAGTTCTCAACATTTTATTTCAGGTCCTCAAGGTACAGCCTCCTAAGCATGCTAGCATTCCCACACCACAGCTAGTAAAGACAGTGTGTCTGAGGAAAGTTAATCATGCCACCATTGCACAAGCCTTGATTTCCTGTCTGATGGAATTTGCCATACCGCTTGAGTGAATATTGACATTTGTAACAGACAATGCAAGCTACATGGTGAAGTTTTGGAACGATGTGCTTTGTGGTCTGTGGTCAAACTGTGTATATATTTGTTGCTATGCTCATGTAGTTGCTTTGGCAAGAACTACTTGATGAGAGACCTTCAAGCAAGTGGATCACTTTGTAGCTTCAATGAAGTCCCTTTCAGTGAAAGCTCCAGCTCATTGTGCACGGTTCTTAAGATACCTGGAGGATCAGAATGTTGATTTGCCAGCACTTGCACCAGAACCAGTTGTGACCAGTGAAAACATAGTTCAATTGCATCGAGTACCATGCACAGTACTCTTGGTTCTACCATGGGTTTGTGAAACTTGAACAAACAGAACAAGGGGATACAGCTGTTCTGTGGGAACTGGGCAGCCTGTTAACAGTAGCAGACCTGCACAATGATGTGAAGTACGTTGCAGAGAACCGTGGATACCTGGTGACAGCACCGGACCTTTTACAGTCCCAGAAACGCCAAGTACATAAAGTGTACAACACTGTCTTGAATTTGATTTCATGGTTGGAGCATCTTATCCTAGCAGCTGATAATGTGAGAGGATCCACAGCCGCTCAGAGTGCTGCTGATAAACTGAGACAGTACAGCATGAAAAGTAAACAGCCATCAGTTGATTTTCTCTGCACTGTTTGAGCACTGGATCCTAAACAAATTGGTTCTGTTTGTATAGACCATGAAACAGTGAAATCAGAATTAAAGCTGCCCAGTGAGTGCAGCATGGAATGGCCAGTGTATTTAGGAATTGTAAATGATGGGTTTCCAGATGCTGAGGATCCTATTCAGTTCTGGATGACTGTTGAAGACCCCATTCCCACCTGGCAAAATATGCAATGGTTCTCTTGCAGCTGACTATAAACTCAGCTGATGTGAAAAGAAGTTTCACCAAACTTGGGGTTCTTTTCAGTGCTCAGCTTCAATGTCTGAAACCTGAAAATGTGGCTGGAATGCTGCAACTGCATTTTAACACCTCAGAGTAACTAAGTAACTTTCCCCTTTGCCTTGTAATAAACCTGAATTTTGTTGATACATTGCTTGCAAGGGAGTTTGTTCATCCAATTTAAATCTAGTTGTCTCAGGTTTCTGGGTGGGGGCTCGAGCCAAAGCTAAACTTATTTGAGATCTCTTAAAACTTGAATCGAGCCCTTATTGCTGCAAATAGGTGCAAGGAGAAGAACAGCAGGGGTCAGCACTGCTCAGATCCACAAAGCTGGGGGTGGAGGGGGGAGACACAGACACACAGCCATAGTTGGACCCACATCCTGGTGCATGGGGGGAGCTGCTGCAAGCAAGCAGCTTTCCTGTGCAGCCTCACTGTGCCCTGCCGAGGCCCTGGGGGAGGGCAGCAGGGCCAGGAACACAAGCCCATAGCGCATACCCAGCCTTTCCCTGCCCCTCACCCACATCTGGGGAGGCACGGGTCCCCTTTATGCATGCTGCTGCTGGGAGCTGGCCCTGCCCCCACCCAAGCCTGCAGCAGGCAAGCAGCAGTGGGGGAGCCAGCTAGTGCTCCTTCTGCTGCAGCTGCCTTCTGTTGGGGGCAGGGGGCTGCAGACCTGCATCCCTGGCAGCTGGGGGCCCTCTCTACAGGGCTGGTGGGCCAGGGCCTGTGGGTGGGGGGCAAGGGACACATGAGCAGGGCTGTTTGACTGTAGTGGGGGAAAGAGGGGCACCAGCAGGCCTGGGAAGGCTGTGCGGGGGGGGGGGGGGGGGGGGGGGGCCCCCGGGGGGGGGGCCCCGCTGCCACAGAGGAAAGCACTGGGGTCCCTTGCAGCTTAAGGCGGTGCATGACCTGGTGGCAGCTTGCCCCACCCTGCACTCCCCACCACAGATAAGCAGAGTCAGATAAGCTCCAGCACCCCCGCATCG
>NW_005842337.1:668801-696684 GCF_000455745.1 Alligator sinensis | reverse complement strand
CCCTACCTCAGTAGCCACCTCTTTCAGAGTGAACATTGATGAAGAAATCTAGCACAGGATCTGGTGCTCCAGTGCCTCATTTGGGAAATTGCTTCGGTGTGTCTTTATTCATTGCACTCTCCAGAAAGATGCCAAGATCCAGGTCTTCAGTGCAGTCATCATCCCCCACTCTTCTCTACAGATGTGAAATGTGGGTGACCTAGCATTGTCATCTCAAGAGCCTGGAGATGCATCACCAATGGTGCCTCCAGAAAATCTTCAACATCAAATAGGAAGATAGCCACACCAATGCCAACACTTTTGCTAAAGCTAATGTTACCAGCATTGAGTTGGTGATACTCAAGAACCAACTTCACTAGACTGGACATTGTGTGTGGGTGCCCAACTCTCAACTTCCAAAAAATGCTCTACTCCCAGTTTAATAACAGCCTAAGATTTTGCAGTGGCCAGAGGAAACACTACAAAGACATATTGAAGGCATACCTCAGGAAAATGGATGCCAACATCAAGAACTGGGAGGAGCTGGCTGTCAACCAGCTCTAGTGGCACTGAAACCTCAAATGAGTGGCAGCCCATTTTGAGGCACAGCGTCTTGCCCTTAAAGCAGAGAAGCGAGAATGTAGGAACGAAAACTAAACAGAAATCCTAGTCTTCAGCCTACTCTCCTCTGCAGAAAGACCTGCAACTTCTGCAAACAGGTCTGTAGATCAAGGACTGGAGTCTTAAGTCACTTCAATGTCCATCAATGACCCACCAAGGTGAAGGTCACAAACAGCACACTAGCTGCAAGCTTCAGAGGAAAAACAGCACTGTTGTGTACCTAACAGCGCTGCTGCCTCTAGGATTCTCCAACTATCCCATTTCAGGAGAAAAAACAATCATACAATATTTAATGGCACATCTTTCAATACCTAATATCTTGAAGTTGTTTAGCATGTAATCCTGAGGAAATCCACCTAATTTTAGGTTAACTCCAAGAATCTTAATTTTTTTTGATAGTCTCCCCTAAAATTTTAGTGTAACTCCAGTCTGCTGATTTCAGGGATTAAAGATGTTGCCATAAGAAGTTATACCATTGTCTCAGTGAGAGCAGGGAGCAGGCCCTTGGAGAACAAATTACTGGTTTGTAGTTTTTAGCTTTCTGTCCATTCATGCTGGAAGACCAGCACTATCATGATGAGTATTATGCTCGCCCACAAATCTGATTCAGGGAGCATTTAAAAAGGCCAAAACATTTGTAAAAACAAATTGCCTTCCCGATGCCTGGAAGAATTGTTTCAGTTCAAACAAAATCTGTCTCATGGCCACAAACAGAAGTCAGTACCAGGGACTCTGTGTAACTTTTAATTAGCTTATACCTAGATGATTTTAATAAACCATTTACAAATGGAGCGTCCTGTCATATGGCATTATCTGTTCTTTCAACTTATATTGTCAGGAAGGTCAAATGTGAATGGCTCATTCTAGGATGGCAATAAAATATGCCAACAGTAATGTTGTATGAGGATATGACTAACATTTTCCTATGCAACCTTGCAGAGAGCTTGCTGTTGTACCCCTTTATTAATGTGCAAGTCATCTTTTGCAATGCTAGTGACGCAGTGTGTAATTTAGATAATAAAAAGAGTTGTTTAATAAAAAGAATGATAATTTATTGATACTTGGACACCACAGGGCTCTGAGTGTAATGAAACTAAACAACCTAATTCCATTCCTCCCCATGCACTTTGCACTAATTAAATGCAATAATCAATAAGGTTGTAGCATTGTCAACAACAACATTAAAATACAGAGTTGCAGCCTCTGACTGTTTTCAGAGATGTGGTGGATACAGAAAGGGTACAGTGAAATATGTGTAAGAAGCTACAAGATAAGACTCTGCAAGACTCAGTGTCAAGGCTTCCAGTCAATTATGTAGTAGTTGTTGTAATAACAAGTCCTAACTTAATACGCCATAATTGGCCCTACTGCACAGTAGCACCGGTGCACATTTTTTGTGATGCTAATGTGCAGTAGACTAATTCTACTGTGCATTAATGCAGTGGCAGGGACCAGGGTATGAGAAGGGGAGCCATGAAAAGAGGCAGAGTACCATGCCTGCATGGCAGGCTACCATGGGGATTAACAAGCAGGGAGTGGGAAACAACCCTGGGGCTTGCCTGGTTAAGGAGGGACACTGGGCAGACTGATTAGAAGCCTCTCTGGGGCTGGTACTGGAAGGCAGGGAAATGGGGGTGCACAGCCAGATTAGGAGAGTCCCTTCTGCAGGGAGGAAGCTGCTAAGAAGCCAGCTGAGAAAGGGTTAAGCGTGCCAAAGCTGGGCAGACGGGGAAAAGCCTGGGAAGATCCCAGCCCTAAAGGGACAGTGCACCTTAACTATCCCAGGTGAAAGGGAAATATCTTTTCTTTAGTTAGAGGACTGGAAGGGCCTGATTTTTATTTATTTCCTGGAGGACCAGAGGAAGGGATGGGATTAAAAATGGGTGAAAAGGAGGTCCCCACAGGAGCCTGGGCAGACTCAGCATTGAAGTAGGACAACGACTGAAAGAATACAGAACAGGAGGGCAGAAGACCTATAGGCAGTTGGAACAGGGCCCATTTAGAGAGGCAGGGCATGGCAAAGTCCCATTGATAGGGACAAGAATACAGAAGACAGGGTACCATGGAGATCACAGGCTGTGGTTCATAGCAAGAGAGACCACCAAGACCCAAGGTAACACCCTCACAAGTGGTGAGCAGCCTCCCTTCTCAAATCACCATCTCACCTGAACCAAAACCATGTAGCAGGCACTGGAATAGAGGCAGGCTTTACCCAAGATATTGTCCAGGTTGGGAAGGCAAGGCAAGGACCCTACCATCCTGTGACAAGCATAGCAGCACACAGTAAAAGTAGTTTACAGAATTTTGCCTGCCACAGTAATGCGCAGTTGAATTAGTTTATTCTGTTTGTAGCATCTAGTGTAGATGTGCCCTGTGTCTCTGATTAAAGGGGAATACTTTAAACTGCAGTAACAAAGCTTCACCAGTCAAGTATGCAGTTGACCTCCCTGTACTTGTCAGTGCTGCATAAGCATTCAAACAACTTCTGGAGTAAAATCCTATTCCTTAGACGGTAAAATGCTCATTGATATCAGTAGGGCCAGGATGTCATTATTAAAGTACAATGTCAGTTTGTAACTACATGAAGTGTAAAGCCTGACGTGGAGATACAGGTTGTAGTCATGTTTGTCTGTGGGCAAAAGTAATCAGAACTCTTGGGGAGGTAAAATCTTTTATTAAACCAACGAGATAGTTGCAAAAAAGAATTTTTATTTGCAAGCTTTCAGGCACATGTGCCCTTCCTCAGGCATAGGAGAGTGCAAAGGTTGTAAATTTTTTCCCAGGTGGAAATGAAAATTCATATTGTCATGACCCAAAGGCATGATTTTGTGTGTGCTTCAGCACCAGAATTATCCCTGCCAAGTTGCAGCTTCATTGCACGGGAGAATTTCCTATTGCAGAGGAGAACCCTGGTGCAGGGACGAGTTTCCCGCCTATTTGCAGCTTCTTTTGCAGGGTGCATTGCTCAAGTTGCAAGAGGAATGCACGGTGCAAAAGAGTTCCCGCCACCAGTATGTAAATTCGTTCCCCGCTATTGGCTAGTTCTAAATTATTCCCACGTGGCGGCTAACGATTGGCCTGTTAGCCGTATAAGAGGCTTGAGCGGTTTCCGCCCTAGCTGCAGAGGGCTTCACATCCATCTCGTGGGGGCTCTGGGTACACGGCAGGGGAATAGAAACCCTGTGTGAGATTCAGAGGAGCTTGGCGACCTGATCCATCGCCCACCTCTTCCCGTCTTCGAGCGCAAATTTTATAAGACGTATCTCCGATTTCGATTTTGGTGGCGCGTTCACCCAGAGCATCCGGAGCTCTGTTCCATGGAGCCTAGCAAACTCCACATGACCGTTCGTGTTGTCTGTGTCTGTAACCACAACTCAAGCAAGTTTTCCAGCCTACACCACTGCCATCTCGGTGTAAGTAAACAATCTTTAAAACTACCGCTAAGCGTTTGTGCCTAATTCCAGCTCATCGCCCTCCCTCTCCGATCCAGCGTGCCCGGGCGGCTGGCCACAGCCTGCGTGCAGCATGAAAAAGGGCTCGGGTTGCTCCCGGCCCGCACACATATTTCATAGGACAGTTTGAAGGTAGTGTAAGATCTCCTGGTTGGAAAAGTTCATGGATACTCTAGACAAGAGCTGTTTTCAAATTATTCCAAAACTGCTTAGGTCATGGAGGAAGAACAATGCAATGGTCACCCAACCTTCCTACTGCTTCATAAACTTAAACAAAAAAATCTCCTCGTCCCTGTGTTGGGTTTCTTTGTGAGAGTCAGCTGTCCATTTGCAAAATAATGGGCAAGAAGAGCATTATTCCTTCTATCAGGCTTTGTGCAGAAACTCCTCACATGCATCTTTCAGGTAAATTCTCCCTACTGGCTTTGCTTATTGATGCTTTATAGTATGTATACATTATCGCCCTAAAGATGTGCAAAAACTAAACCCAGACTTGCAAACACAGTTCAGATAATGATGATAAAGATTTCTCTTTTAACAAGCACTTGTCCCTGAGGCATCTTGTCAGCTGAGGAAAGGCCTGATGAACCCTCCAGAGCAAATAAATGAAACCTCTGACAGAACTAGGGTGGAAATACATTATAAATGCAAGGAGCCTTTAAGGAGTATCTCAGTCAATCTCTGGATTAACTAGAGAGTCTGGTGTTAGTGTTGCATGTGATGATAGAAGTCTCACTGCCCTTTAATTATTGGAGTTAACATTTTAAAGTCTCCTCTCTTGTTTTAAGCTTTAGAGGAGACCATGTTGCTCTGTTTCTCGTGTGGACTCATCTTGTGTGTTTGTATTTACATACATGTGAGTCATAGAAAAACCCACAGATGTTGTCTGAATGCTTTGGAAAAGCAGCCATGCTACGTTGGTGAAGCTACAGCAGCAAATTCTGATTCTGTCTGACCGGTTTTCAAAAAAAAGATTGAATTCAAGTATCCTCATTAGACTTGAGGCTCAAAATACAGAAAGCAGATAGAAACCTTCAGGGAATCCTGCACAGACCAACAACAGAAAAAGGGCAAAATGCTGAGCAGATGGTTCTCAGTGCAATGAACAAGAGACTGAGGGCAGCCTGCTTCAGCATCCAGGCTGATGACAGTAGGACCAAAACATCTGGTCAGTTTCCAGTGAATGAAAAAAACGATTAGACACTTTGTAATGAAAGCTGTGAATTCCCCACTAGGTACATTGTATTTCCAAGTGTGTTCTGCAGGGATTATGCAGCCCGTTGACCTGTTTTCAGAATTGGAGAGTATGATCTAAAAACTTGCGCAACTTGTTTATCATATACATTTTAAGGTAAGGTTCTCAGCTGAAGTAAATCAGTCTGGCTCTAATGAAGCCATGGAACTATGCTGATTAACAGAAGCAGTATGTCAGTCATCATTTATGTGGATCCTATGCACATCATTCATCATTTGGCAGGTGCCTTTTTTTCTTTTAACTGAAGTAACTGAGATATGCCCCCCCCCCCCCCCCCCCCCCACCTGTCCCCCATCTGCTCCCCGCACACCTGCTGCTGCTGCCACCACCATTTCCTCGCTTTCCCACCCACTGCCACCACCTCTTCCCAACGTCCACCGGCTGCTTCAGCACCACGCGGTTCCTGGCTACATCACCAGAACCACAGGATGCAGCAGGAGCTGGTTGGGTCCAACCTGAAATAAGTGTTCTTCTACCTGAAATAATTGCCTGCCCATGCTTTAAGAGTTTGTCCTTTTACTGAGAATTGAACCCAAACAAATGCTGTGTATTTGTTACTTCAGTTAAAAGAATACAAAAGTCACCTGCCAACTGATTGAATGCTGTGCACAGGATCCACATAATTGATGACCAGGAATCCTGGTTTTCTCTAATTTTAAAAAATCCCCAATTTTCAGTTAAAAAAGTGACCTCAAAGCTACACTTTCCATGATTAAAATGAAATATCACTATATATATCTCTACGTATTAGTCGTGTTTCATTTAAGTCACGGAAAAATATGGATTTGGGGTTACTTTTTTAAACCAGAAATTGGGGATTTTTGTAAATCAGAGAAAACCAGGATCCTTGTCGATGACTAACGTACTGCTTCTGTTAATCAGCATAGTTCCATGGCTAGGCAGAGGCTTCTGGTTGCAGGTTGGGGGTGTGGAACATCAGGGTTGGGCAGGCCTTGCTGCTGTGGCTACTGGGTCTTGCCACCCCTAGATCCTGCTGCTGGCTCCCCCTGGGTCCTGCTGCTGCTGGTGCCTTGTGATCTTTGGCAGGCAGCCAGGGGCAGATAATAATTAATTTTCTAAATTTTTAGGGGCTCCGTGGGCTGGATAGAATGGCCAGGCAGGCCAGATCCAGCCCATGGGCCATATTTTGCCTGCCTCTGTTCTAAAGCTCAGTAGGATATAGATATTGCTCTTCTTCTATGTGCAATTTCTGTCCATTGAAGAAAAGTGAAAGCTGATTGTGGAATGTGAGGGACATTCCAACTATAGTGAAGGCTTGCAAAATTCACCAACTGAAGAAAGATGTATGGTGTTACTTGTTGTTTTTCCAAATCTACCTTAAAAGAAAAATCCTGCCTTGGCGTTGTAATATATCAACTTCTGTTTTGTTCCATGTCAGATGTCCATTTAATTCCTTAAGTCTTTTAGCTCTCAGGTTTGAAAATCATGTATCCTTGGTTAAAGTCTAAGATAATCACCATAGAAATCAGTAATGAATTTTCCTTTGTCTGAGTAACGGGTGAATATAAACTGAATATAAACTGAATTTTGAAGACTCCAAAATTTGTTTCTATAAAACCTAGAAGAACCACACAAAGTGAAATCCTGGACCAGCCGAAGTCAATGGGAGGCTGCTAGTTTCCATGAACTTACATGGGGCCCGAATTTCATACATCAGTGGTAATCCTGAACTATGAGTTCAATGTTTGGCTCAGTGAAGTCACTGAAAGTTTTGCATGTATTAGGAATACACATGATTTCAATAAGAAACTTTGAAATTTAGCTTCAAGTATATGAGGCCTGAAAGAATAGTGTTGAAGTTCATGTGATTTACAATCTGAAATTAATATTTCTTTTTCACTTGTAGATTGTTCAAACCAATAATAGAATCATAGAAAATTTGTGTTGGAAGGGACCTCAGGAGGCCTTCTAGTCCAACCCCCTGCTCAAAGCAGGACCATCCCCAACTACATCATCCTTCCCAAAGCGTTGTCTAGTGAGGTCTTAAAAACCTGAATGGATGGAGATTTTAGAGAAATGGAACTACTAAGCGTGCCGCTTCTGGAGAGAAGGAAGAAAATGGTAAATTGTTTTAAAACAAGCTGACTGCTAGCTGACACACACACTTTACTTAAAGTGGAACACTTATTTGCTTGGTAAAGAAACTTTATGGTTCAATGCTATTCAAACAAATAGTTTTATCCACTTCTGAGTATTGATTAAAAGGGAGTTTATAGAAAAGGGGATTTTAATTGACTTGAAAGAGCTGCAATCGATTGCTTGGAAATGTCATCTAAGAATTTTCTTTTTTAAATGATGCATGGAAAGCAGAGACTTGAAAACATATGATTAAAACAATCTTCCCCAGCGACTCATTGTCGTTCCAAAAGAAATCACTAGTAAATGAAGTATCTGTTTAATTTCAAACTGTTTTGTTCATTCATTTTGGTTTTCAATGTTTCAGCTTGCTAGGAACCTAATCAGTTTTCAAGTGTTTTATTAACAGAATCCAAGCTTCATGAATGTATTGATTTTTCTGAAATTTCAATTATTTGGTAGAATTAAAATAAAAATGAGGGAGAGCACCTTTACATCTCTTTATCTGATTGAAATACCTTTTTTTTTTTTTTGTAAATCAGTGTCTAAATTCTCTGTATACATATATTCTGAAAGGTAACTGAGACAGAATAGAACAATCATAATGCAGTTTGCTTTGGCTGAGAATATGTTCAAGATTAGTTTTATGATCACTAAACTGTGAAAATGGAGTGTGAAATTCATTGCTCATTTTAGGGACTATGCATATGTTAAAAGGGCTAGATCATTTCCACTTGGGTCTCAGAGCCAGCCTTTCATAAGGTGCCCATCAAACCTTTCTACTGGGAAGAGCAGGGGGGCAGGGGGTTGAATGTGTCACACCAGATCAGAACAGTTCATCAGGTACTCTGTTGAGGATTCCTAAAGATAAAAAATTGTCTATAACAGCATTGCACTTAGACAGTAACTTAGTACCGAGATGGTAACTCCTTACCAACCTCTAAAATGGTAATTGTAGACCAGAGGTTCTCAACTTTTTTTGGTACCAGGATCCATTTGTAAACATCAGTAGCCAGTCCTGACCCAGTCAATAGTTGAAGTAGAAAACGGCTCCCTGGCCCTGCCAGTGCCCCTCACTCCTACCCCCCCAGCCCTGCTGGTGCCCCTCACTCCTGACTCATTGCTCCAGTGTGTGGGTAGGGGGTGGTGCATAGGTGAGGCTGGGGTGGGACGGCGACTGCCCACAGGCGGCGATGCAGGTGGCGATGCACGCATCAGTAGTGAGGACAACTAGCACTGGCACATATTTGTGCTGCTGCTAGTTGTCCCCAGGGAACGCCCTTCATGTGAGCTCTGGCATTTGGCAAGTTGCCCTGGGTGGGGTAGAGGAGTCTGGGGCCAGCAGCCTTACTTGGGAACTGGGGGCCCTCCCGGGGCTTCAGCAATGGTGATCCGGTTGTGCAGAGCCTGGCCATCAGCTACAGTTTTGGGTGGTGAATGCTACTGCAATGTGTGCTGCGCTTTTTTCTGGCACAGGTTTTTTTGACACTGAGATCTCCTGGTATCAAAAAACCTACTGAGCTGCAAATTAACAGTGCAGGGATTGCCTGCACGTGCAGTGTGTGTTTTGCTGCACCGCAGATGAGTCTGCGGCACCATAAACCGCATGTGCGCATTTGTCTGAATGCCCCCCAACTGTTGATGCAGGAAGCCCGTTAATCTATGAACTATTCATGGCACAGATCAAGAGTTAGCACATTTTTACAAGACAGCTTTTGTTCCTCCTCTCCGATGGTACTACAGTTGTGTTTCCATCATACAGTGAAGCAAAGTGGCAAATCAGTACATCTCTTGTTCTTCAAATAAACTTATTTGATTTTGTAGCAATTCAAAAAACCAAAAAACAAAGAACAAACAGTCTGCTGGTGCATATCTGGCATTCAGTGGCTTTCACATCACTTAAACAGCTTGTCCCCTTCCTACCTATGGTTCAGTTTGAAGTGATCATTAAGCATCTTTGAAAAAGGAAACCATTCTAAAATCCTTTTGTCAGTGCTTGTTGATGTAGTCTTGAATGCTCTGACAAGACACACAATCCAGAAGTAGATTGCTGTCTGTTTGGTGTGCTTGGCTGATGTAAAGATCACTTTAGAAGTGCAATGAATGTCAGAAAGCTTGGCAATGTCAGCTGAAGACAAGGGAGAAGGTACTTACTTTCTGTATCAAATTATAAACCATTAAGCTGAGACTGAAATACTGAAAACACCTGGTCTAAATAGCTTTAGTAGTGATGTGCTATTTTCCTCAGATTGCTGCAACCTACAAAGTTAATATCGACGTGCTTAGCAGTTATTTGCTTAATTGTGTATAGAGCAAAATGTCTTTATACAAAATATAGAACGTTCCACTTAGAGATGACATTTGTTTTGTTATAAACATTTATGCAGAAAAGTACTTCAGACACACACAGCTCAACACTGATTTTGATTCAATGCTGCCTTTATGCCAGTGTAGTTAGTTCTACTGACCTGAGTGGATTTCCTCCTAATTTAACAAAGGTGGAAATACCACCAGGTCCATTGTTTTATTTCTGAATCTAGATGATGTGCAGCTCTCAGTATAGCAGAACATCTTTTGAGTATTTGCATCCACAAGGATAAGGGTAAAGAAGGGGAAATTATTAGCAATAAGACAGCCGTGTGAGTGGTCTGAAAATATTGTTGAATTTCTCGCTAGTGACTCTGGTAAAAAATGCCAGGCCAAACTCTATTTCCTGAACTCAGGACAATCAGTTTCAGATGTGAGCAGCCCTTTAATTATTGCTTTAAAATAATATCTTACAGGACAGTATATTATTTTGAATGGAATACAGGCAGTAGTAGTGTCTGGTATCATTGCTGTCCTCCTCCATCAACACTATTCTAGCAACTTATGACCTTCAGAGAAGGAAAATCAGACTGTAATGGATTAAGCAGTTTGCAAAGGAACAAATCACATGCAGTTTTAAGTGGCTTGGTGATTATAATGGACTGCTTGAATCTTTTGTCTTTAAGTCAATGATTTGAAGCTAGTCTGTGTTGCTGGTGGTAAATAACTTTCTGACGCAGTTCTTACAGTTGTTTACTTGTTGCCCTCTTGGTTAGAAGTATGCGATTTTCAGAGTCTCAGAGTGACCTAGACAAATTGGAGGATTGGGCCAAAAGAAATCTCATGAGGTTCAACAAAGACAAGTGCAAAGTCCTGCACTTAGGGCAGAACAATCCCATGTACCAGTACAGGCTGGGGGCTGACTGGCTGGGCAGCAGCTCTGCAGAAAAGGTCCCGGGGGTTACAGTGAGCTGAATATGAGCCAACAGTGTGCCCTTGTTGCAAAACAGGCTAATGGCAACTGGGCTTCATCGGTAGGAGTGTTGCCAGCAGGTCAAGGGAAGTCCCTTGTGAGGGATAATACTGGTGAGGCCACATCTGGAGTACTGTGTTCAGTTTTGGGCCCCCACTACTGAAAGGATGTGGACAGATTGGAGACAATCCAGCAGAAGGCAACAAAAATGGTAAGGGGGTTGGGAGGCATGACCTATGAGGAAAGACTGAAGGAACTGGGCTTATTTAGCCTGAAGAAAAGACTGAGAGGGGATTTCATAGCAGCCTTCAACTACCTGAAGTGGGGTTTGAGAGAGGATGGAGCTGTTCTCAGTGGTAGCAGATGACAGAACAAGGAGCAACGGTCTCAAGCTCCAGCAAGGCAAGTTTAGGTTATATATTAGGAAGAATTTCCTCACTAGGAGGGCAGTAAAACACTGGAACAGATTACCCAGAGGTGGTGGAATCTGCATCCTTGGAAGTTTTTAAGACCCAGCTAGACAAAGCTTTGGCTGGGATGATCTAGTTGGGGATGGTCCTGCCTTGAGCAGAGGGTTGGACTAGATGACCTCCTGAGGTCCCTTACAACCCTAATTTACTATGATTCTGTTATTTCTGATAGCTGGTTTATGTTTTCTAGTCTCTTTTATTTTAGTTCCATTGTCTCTTTCAGATTACAGCATGTGTTAACTGAAGCTCACTAATTTTCTCAATGGGTGCATCTACACGAGACATTTATTGTGCAGTTGACAAATTAACTGCACAGTAAACATCTTGGCATCTACATGTGTGCCCCTGTTAGGGTGCACAAAACTAATAATTTGTATTTACAAGTCCTAACCTGCTGCAGAGTTTATTCGTGTGCAGCAGCGCATGTGTAGACACTGCCCCAGCTGGCTACAGCAGAAGGTGCTTCAGTGTGGGACTAGCCAGCAGGCAGACCCCACACTAAAGCACCCTTGTGCCCCAGATAGCTTCTCCACAGCACATGAAGCCTTGCTGGAGTGGTCCTGGGCTAGCAGGTTGACCCTCTGGGTCCCCTGACAGCCTGGGCTGTGCTGACTGGGCTCTACATGCTGCACACAAGTTTGTTCCCAGGTGCACATTCAAATAGTGTGCCTGGGTGTGTCAAGATGAGCGTGGATATTTGTTTCCTTGGGGACAAGTAGCTGTGGCACACCTTGTGCCGTTGCTACTTTTCCCAGGGGAATGACCATAGCAAGGTAGCAGTGCAGGGAATGCCTGCATGTGCAGTGTGTGGCGCTGCAGTCGGGTCTGCAGTGCCACATATCACACATCTGTGCTTGTCTGGATGCGGCCCCTGGGAGCAAAAAACTCTGGAGCAGTAAGTTCCAGAGTTTATTTGTGCACATTAATTGCTCATGTAAACACAGTCTTTGTGTTTCTGTTCTTGATGCATCTCAACTGAGGCCAAGTCTATACTATCAAATTTTGTCAACATGACTATATTGATGTAAAAGGATTGCATCCTTCTGCTGATATAGTTGCACTAGCAAAAACCTCTGTTGTGGATATACCAATAGAAAAGTGCTTCTGTTGACTGATTTTGTTATTTAAGAGACGATATCACTAGCCTAGCAATAAAACATATTGGCATACATTCTGTTTATGTGGCATACCTACATCAAGTTAACTATAGTGGCAGAGGTTCTGCACAGAGTAGACAAGCCCTGAGAATCACAGCTTGAACCTTTAGGCCACATCCACATGAGCATGTACATGGGTGCTGCAGGATCTCAAAGGAGTTTCAGATGCCCCAGAAGAGAAATGCATATGAGAACATGTAACATGCAGTGCAGACTCTAAATTTGATACTGGGCAATCCCGGTATCAAAAAAACATGCTGGGAAAAAGCAGTGTGAGGCACACTATCAGGAGCCTGGGGAAGCTCCTGGTCCTGGGAGCAATTTGGGGGTGTGATGGGCTGAGAGGAAGGGGTTGAGGTGACAGCAGGGGTGGATGATGGGGTGGAGGGTATTGAGGTGGCAGTGGGGTTTGTGACAAAAAAATCCTCTAGGGCTTGTGGCTCTGCCCCCTCACTTAGGTGGGTTTTTTTCTTTCTTTTTCTTTGTCTTCTCACATTTCTTTTAACTTGGTTGCCCCAGCTTACTGTGTACATGACCTGGCTCAGGTAGGAGAGGGTGGATCTAGCCTTTCCATTGTTCTGAGTTCTGAATTCATGACATGGGGGCTAGGCTTAAGCCAATGTCCCTCCGACAGGTAATGCTGATGCCTTTCAGATTGATTGGTTGGCATCAAATAACACCTGTCTCTGACTGAGTCCAGGTGGTGAGGTCAGAAAGGTTATAAATAGGGTCCCTCCATCTTGGGGAGGGGATAGAGGGACATTTTATGGTCACTGAATGAGGCTGAAGCTGTGTACCTCCAGAATCCTCTGAATTGCAGCCAGTAATTTAGACCCCAGTGTTCTAGACACTTGCTAAAAGGGCCAATGAGCCCCTTAAACTGTTTTGCTCAAGGCTGTTTTCCTTCAAGATTTCTTTTAGCTTGTATCCCTTCCTTATGCTCTCCCTCTCCAATCAATAAAGCTATCTATCATAGCAAGCCTGGCTGCAAATGTTTGAAAGGGATTGGACAAGCCTGTTTACTCCTTTTGCTCAGCTGACTAAGGGAGGCTACTTTCTGTGCTTCAGGCTAAAGGAAACACCCTAAGATCTCACAGTGAGTTAAACAACCTGTAAGTCTACAAAGCCTGTGTACCCCAGGGGGCACAGAACTCGGACAAAGACCAGACCCTGGGTGGTGGCAGTGGCTACCCCAGGTTTGTGGGTGTGATCCAGGAAGGGGGTTGCCCAGATGTAGGCACCCCAGGGGAGGTACTTGAAGCTTGGTTCTTGATGGGGTGCAGTGAGGAGGGTGTCTCAGCACAGAAGTGCCCCCTACCTGCCCACCACAGGGTCCAGATGTGTATGTGAAGGACCAGGGGTGGCAGCAGGGACATGTGTGTGTGTGTGTGTGTGTGTGTGTATGAGAGAGAGTGAGATATGTGTGTTTGTGGGGTGTCGGGGAGGTTTTGGATAGAAGCAGCTGCCAGATCTGGACTTGGAGCCCCACCCCCTGCCCCTCTAGAGCAGTCTGTTCAGGGGGAGGCTGGCCTGAAAGAGAAAGAGCTTATCCAGCCCAGTCCCCAAGTCCCAGTCAAAAGCCTTCCAGAAAGAACATTGCTGGGCCTGGGCATAGGTGAAGAGAACAAAACAGCAAGGGCTGGCACTGCTCAGGTCCACAAAGCTGCAGGTGGGACAGCTGCAGCTGGGCCCATGTCCTGGTGCAGGAAGGGAGCTGCTGCATGGAGGGAGTGAATGGAGGACACGTGGGAGCTGTAGGTCAGGAATGAGGGACACTGGCAGGTTGGGAGTGAGGGGAAAGGGCATGGGCAGGGGTAGGGCACCAGCATATCAGTACTGCTCAGAACTATAAACCAGCTGTGGGGACAGCCACAGCTGGATGTGCATCTTGGTGAGTGAAGGGGTAGGGAGAGTTATTATTTCATATGATAAAAAAACCCAAAAGCAAACGCCAAAAATATATAGGTATTTAGAATATATTTTATTATAATGATTGAGGCACTGGTAGGCTTCCAAATTGCATTAAAATTGTAAATATATCAATAAAACATTGTGCTCAGCTCTAGATAGATATAGAGTGATATATAGTGTCATTTCATTTTAATTGCAGAAAAACATGAATTTTGGGTTTTTTAATCTGAGAATTTGCGATTTTTAAACAGAGAAAACCAGGATCCTTGCTGGTGAGGCAAGTGGGGGGAGCTGAGCAGAGGACCTGCCCAGGGCCAGCATCAGGGACACAGCTGGAGGGTGGACAAGGTGGGTGACTGGGCCATTTGGGGCCAGAAGGACATTTTTCAACCATTCAAAGCAGGCCACCACAATGAGCACATCTTCAGGGCGATAGCTACCCAGATGGTAGAGTGGGGGCACCGAAAGACATGAAAGCAGTGCCACATAAAGGCCAACTTTGCAGCCATGGCCCACTGGAAGCTGGCCCAAAGGTGCAGGTGGCTCTGCTGCAGTGCTTGTACCACAACTCAGGCAGCCATGTGGTCCCCATCCGGGTCTGGTAGGCACAAAGCCAGGGGGATGCAGGTCCACGAGGTGGATGCTGTCGCAGGCGGCAACAGGTCACAGCCAGGCAGCAGCCCCTGCTGCCAGACTACTGAAGTGGGTAGAGGGTGCAGGGACCACTTTAAGTCATGGCCGCTGTGGCAGTCCAGCTGGCACAGGGGGCTAATATTCCCAGATAACAACCGGCTAGATCTCAGAAGCTTCTGGTGGCAAGTAGCCCTGGGCTACTGCTGGGGCCAGTACAGGTGCTGGTCCCAGCCTCCAGCTCCCCCAGACTGAAAATCCAGGAGGAGCTGGGCAAGGTCAGTTTGCTCGAATGCCCCTCACCAAAATGCACTTTCAGGCACATGTGCTGAGGCACAAATCTCTGACAAATTTCTGCCACTGCTGCTGCTGGAAGTGCACATGTTTGCATGCGTGGACATGCCCGAATGTGTGGTGTGTGGTGCCATGGATGGGGCTGCAGTGCCACATACTGGGCAGTCATGCTCATCTGGACGTGACCTTAGAGTATGTCTCGTGGATATTTTGGATATTGATATGACCATGTTATTGATAAAACCATGTTAGATATATTCAATTGCACATATGAAGAATATTCCCACACCACCAGCTACCAAATAACAGGTCTCTCTTATTTAAGTCGGTAGAATATTTTCTTTAGCTCTAAGCAGTTGCAGGGAAATAGCAATGGTTACTTAGTATTTTCTATCTACGCCTCTCCAAGTGCTTGAAAATGAAGAGGAAACGGAAGCACAGAAAAAACATGTCCTACTATAAGTCTTTGGCAAACCTAGGAAGACACACCAAATTTTTGACTATCTGTGTACAGTGCCTTCTCATTTCCTCTCCCTTGCAAAGTATCACAAATCGATTGTGAAATACATTTTAAAAGAAAATCAACCTGCCATTAGAGGGCAGTAATTACCTCAGGCTGATATACTACATTTTCTTCACTTTTAACATCCAGTGCCTGGTTGGGTATACCCTAGGAAACAGGTTAAGCTTGATGATATGGTTGGTACAGGGATTTTCAAGTAGCTAACAAGACATGTTAGCATTATCTCAGTGTTAAAGAGACAAAAATTACCACCTGCTTATCAACAAGTTACATTTTGCATAGTAAAATAACTGAAAGTTTTTAATCCAAAATGAATAATTTTCCACCCATCCTGGAATAGCTTCTATGATCTGTTTTGCACTATGAAACATGTCATTACCTGCATCTGCCTATAACTTCCCCTGCAGTGTCAGTTGTAGATATTACTCTTCCTAGACAATAACTATTTATTTTTCTGTTATGAATATTTACTGAGACTTTTGGTAAAGCTAATAAAAAAATCTTACACTTTTAAATTTTTAATGAAAATAAAAGTTTCAGCATTTCATGAACTGTAACTTCTAAGTAAAAGCTCCCTTCTATGCCTGATACAACTGCATGATATGATAGTAGTAGGTTGTGTTAAACATGCCCTCTTTGTGAGTTATATTATTATTGTAGTCATGATGGCTCAGGGAATGTGTAAGAAGCAAGATTAGTTTGTTAATATCTTTTATTGTACCAGCCATTTAGTTGAGATATATGCTAATTATAGATGTTAGACCTGCTTTATAATGAAACATGTGACCCAGGTTTTTGATGAAACCCATGTCACCCATACAAGTGGGTTTGATAAAACCCATGTCACCCATACAAGTGACCCAATTTTACCAAGTCTTTATTCTTTCTAAGAGTATTTAAGAGAGATCTAGATGTGATTTCTGGAGTTATTTTTTACAGGTGATTGAAGTGAATTCAGAACTCCTTGATTCAATCTCTTTGATGCTACCATGTCTTTCAGCCAAAGACGATAAGCTAAACTATTGCAACAAACTTTATGTGTAGTTTGGACAGCAATTTTCTGATATTGTTTTTAAATAAGTGATTGTTTTAAAATTTAAATAGGTTGTTTCTTCTCCTTCCTGAAACGTTATTGAAACTAATTATTCAAACTTCATTTGAACCAGCTTTGACTTAGCAGTTGCCAGCAAAGTTGGTGATTAGAATTGGGAATTAATGCATTTATAATGCCTGGAACAAAAAACAATTTCTGTGCCCTGAGGTGTTTAATGCTCCAAACCAGATATGCTGTATTTCTGCCAGCTCAGTAGCCTTTCCTCTGTGCAACAGCTGAATAGTACTTTTTCCTCATTACCTTCTCGTCACGTAGAGCCATCACAATCCAGTCACATGAATATTGCAACATCTAGCTTTTCTTTACCGTCACATTGTCAACTTCCAGCATAACAGGCAGATCTTCTTCTCTGAGTTGGTGGATCTGTGCTTCCTGCTTTAGCAATTGTGAGTGGGATAAAACAGGAATAATTCCTGGCCATTACCCAAAATCTGGATGTTGTTGTTGAGCTGTTTGCTTTAGCCAGATGTATGGTGTTCAGTTTGGAGTAAGAAAATAAAGCCCATCAAACTTAGAAATCTCCTAGCTTTCAGTTACGAAGTTCATCTGCAATGTTATCCCACCTTCTGGTAACTTTTTTTCCCAGGTAGCAATTATTTAAATTATTAGTAAGTTAGGGAGAAAGTGCCTATCCTTTTTGTAAGAGCTCACTCCAACAAAACTCCTACTTTACTGGAAAAGAGAGAGAAAGAGACAGAGAGAGAGAGATGTGCATGCAAAAAGAAAAAAAAACAATCTTTTAGGAAAGTAATTTCTGATAAACTATGCGAAAGCTGTTCTGTTCTTTCTTGGGGATCCAAGATCAAATGATTTTCCAAAGTGCTCTAGCTAAAAGATAATGAGGTATAATACTATTAAAGACAAACAAGGACAATCTAGGAAAGAAATAAATTATATATAAATATATATTAGAAAGCATTCATATGTCTGTCTGAACTTTCATATAAGATAAATCAGAAAGTATTTGAGCACAGAGCTATTTTTCTTTCAGTTGACAAACAGAATGTAAATAGAGTCTGAAAACTGGGGCAGAAGCTAAGCTCCAGCTCTTAACTTTCTATATATGCTCAAAAAGCTGAAACTAGGATAAAGAGATAATGTTAGCTGTTTCACCCAGTGGAAGATTCTCCCACTTGCACTGTTCGATCTGCTGTTGCAGCTCCTATGCTAGGAGAAAAGGACCATGATTTGATTGGCACATGGTGAGTGGAATAACCCATTAGGACCATGCATAGCTAAGTAGGTATCACCCCTATCATCTCTGGCCCCTGATCTCTGCCAAATATAGCCTGGGGATTAGAGTTTTATGCAAAATTATTTCCACAACGACATTTTGTCTGATGTTTTATAAAGAGAAACTAGGATATAAGCAGGAATTACTTTTTGTTCTGTGCATGCATAGTTCCTAGCACAATGGGATTCCTGTTCTCTGACTGGGGCTCCTGGCTAATATGGTCATTTGAAATGATAAGAAGATGAGAGAAGTAGTATATTAAGGACCATCAAAAGAGGAGAGGGTTTGGGTGGGAGAAGCTTGTCAGCCTAAAAATGAAACCAAGTGAAAGCGTTAAGCTGGTCCCTGAAAAATCACCATACTGCCAAACAAAGCATCAAGATCTCTTGAGGATATGTTTATGATCATACTGAAAAAAACACTTAAATGTCTGTTCTATCTAGACTATTACTCCAAAATTCATTGCTTCTGCACACAGTCCTACCAGTAAACTCACTTGGTACTTCATTGATAGGAAACAGGCATAAAATGGGTATCCATGGAAATCCTCAAGAGCAGATTAGACAGTCACTTGACTGGAATGGTATATAGTCAGAAATGATCCTACCTTGAGCAGGGGCTGGACTGCATGACCTCATGAGGTCCCTTCCAGCATTTCTTTCCTATGAACCTATGACCAAAGGAAAAACTTTCAATCCACTTTTCATACAAGACATTCACAGACACATTTTTTGAGTCTGGGGTACTTGAAACTCTGATTTTTTTCATGGGAAATAAAGGAACATTTTCAATTTTTCATGGATATTTTCTACTGCTTTTAAAATGTTCTATTTTTCCTATGAGCACTGAATTTTTACAGATTATTAATTATTCCTTGGCATTTCCACCCAGTTTCTTTTTTATATACTGAAGATGTTTCACTTCCATCAGATGTATTGTGTGGAGCATAATTAGCATTTTAAGACCTGTTTGAGAGATTTCCCTGCCTTTACCTCATGGTATTAATGAAGTTTATGGTATTTATTAATAATGATTTGAAATTACTTTCCCCACCATACATAAAAGCGGGCAACTATTGAATGAAACACAGAAATCTTTAAAAAGCACAGAACGAATCTAAACATCAGTTCAAACAAAATGTAAAATATGAAACAAAAACAAAACCTCTATAATAGAAGAACAATAGGAAAGGTAGATAACAGCATCCAACTGAAATTCATAGTTTCATAGTTGGTAGGGTTGGAAGGGACCTGAGCAGATCATCAAGTCCGACCCCCTGCCCTGGACAGGAAAGGATGCTGGGGTCAAATGACCCCAGCTAGGTGTCTATTTAGCCTCCTTTTGAAGACCCCCAGGGTAGGAGTGAGCACCACCTCCCTTGGAAGTTGGTTTCAGATCCTAGCCGCCCTGACTGTGAAGTAGTTCTTCCTGATGTCCAGCCTGAACCTGCTCTCAGTCAACTTATGATTGTTATTCCTTGTTACTCCCAGTAGTGCTCAGGGGAACAGGGACTCTCCCATTGCCTGCTGGTCCCCCTTGGCCAGTTTATAGATGGCCACCAGATCCCCTCTCAGCCTTCTCTTGTGGAGACTGAACAGGTTCAGGTCTTGTAGCCTCACCTCGTAGGACCTGCCTTCAGAAAAGGCATCAGTATAAGTAACACTGCTATTAGGAAAACTTCTACAGCATTTGTGACAATGACATGTTCACAGATCTCCAGTTTTATATCTTATCGACAACATAAGGGGCTCTCTGTTTTGAGCACTGTGCTTCGTTATTAGTTCAGCACTGCATAACAGGGAAGACTGAATTACTGAACACTGCTTATGGCAGTAGTTACATTTTTCATAAACCTTTTCTTAGAAGCCATTGACCAGCACCAACCCTGATTTTTGATTACTGATGTTATGAGAAAACAGTTATTTCAGGTTAAGAACTAACTTATTCTCCGTAGCTGAAGGAATTGAGTGAATGATCTCAGGAGGGGAGGATTTTTTTTCTCTCCAGTGTTTCCATGGGAAACTGTCATTAGTGCAAAACTGGCATTACAAATTGCATACATCTCTAAATACATGGCATGCTTGCTTATGCTTATAGTCATACACATGCAAACAAAAACTAACAAGAAAACATTTTTCATACTCTATAATGTTGAAGTGCCTTTCAGCTCAAGGGCTAATCCTCTTCTGCGTTAATTGGTGTGCCCCAGGCCCCCCCCCTCGACTCCCCAGCATAGGGGAACCAGCATGATGAAAGGGAATAGTAAAGAGGTGGCTTGCATTTGAGCAAGTCCCAGCTTGTGAAACAGTCTCTAAGGCTCTATTTCAACCACTGCAACTTCTGTTATGTTGCTGAAATGACTTCCAATCACCCCTAGGATTCAGGGAGAGGAAAAATGGATTACAGTCAACTACTACTCCTCATTTGGGTCTGACATTGGTCATAGTTTAGCTGGATCCAAAAAGGTGTTTCAGTACTCTCAGCTGTCCTGAAATTATATTCCTATGTTCAGTTATCTTTCAGTAAATATACTCCAAAGAGATATGAGAGAGAGAGAGAAAAGAAGGGGTTAAAATACTTTGTTAGCTACAGCATTTTATCTGAAATACCTACACTTTTAATCACACTTTCTCAAAATCTATCAATTCTCCCTCTATCCCTGCTTAACTCCACAAATTGTATATCAAACTACTATCCTTTGGAAAACAAATTTCCAGAAATAAGGACACAGTGGGTATGTCTACATGAGACGCTTAATGTGCAGTAGACTAGTTCTACTATGCATTAGCACATCATGGTAAAAATCATGCTAATGTGCAGTAGCATGAGTCTACTGTGTATTAGGTGTCATGAAAAGACCATGCACCATTGCTACTGCACTTCAGCACCGGCTACTGCGCATTTATGTAGTTCAGAAGTGCTAAACTTAATGTGCAGTAGGAACGGTGTATTAAAGCACATGTAGATGTGCCCGGTGACTTTTATATGCTCATTCTTCCCAAAGAAACTGACTTGCTGAGTTGATTTGGAACTGGATTCCTTCAGCTTATATCACTGAAAGAAACCACCATCTCTTCCACTAGGTGGTGAAGTTGTAAAGCTAAATGTAAGAATCGAATTATAAGAGCTGAAAGAGCTAAAAGCAAATATTAGTGAAAGCACTACATTGTTTTGAAGGTATTATGCCTCAGGTATCATTGTGATACTGTGCATTGATCAGGCACATTGACCTTCCCGGGTCATCGCCGTAACTTTTGTGCTGGGGTGAAAGCAGTGCCATCCTTTTGAATAGCTGCACTCCAGAGAAGCTATGACTGATGTGTGGTTCACCACTGAGGTAGTATATTCCCTGGTGCTCCAGATACAAGAGAAATAAATTTACTATCATTGTGATACTGTGCATTGATCAGGCACATTGACCTTCCCGGGTCATCGCCGTAACTTTTGTGCTGGGGTGAAAGCAGTGCCATCCTTTTGAATAGCTGCACTCCAGAGAAGCTATGACTGATGTGTGGTTCAGCACTGAGGTAGTATAATTCCCTGGTGCTCCAGATACAAGAGAAGTAAATTTACAGAAGTAAATTGGGAGTAAAAAGGGAAAATCTGTGAAAAACTTGTATTTTTAAGGAGATAATGTCATAGAAAGTGACCAAATTACCTTGCTAAATGTTGCCCTGATTTTATGAAAGATTATTTATTTTCAATGATACCATCAGTTTGAATTCCCTTTTTTACGAATAATTTGCAAAGTGTCAGATACTTAATACTGGGTGAAAGATACAGGGATAATGAGTCTTTAGTTAAAATTAAAACTAAAAAAACACTCCTATTAGGGACATTAACAGAAAATGAAATGACATTAGGTCTCCACTGAGATTTTTGACTCACACAAATGAGAGCAACATTTAGAAAGCTTGAGTTTTGAATTTTCAGTAGAGTTCGTGAGTATGTGCCCTGAAAAAGTAACTTTATGAATGTTTCATTGTTATTTTGTACTCTACTTCAAGTTCATGATGAAACGCAAAAAAATCACCATCTTTTTGAAACAGCTTTGCATTTTGTTTAGAGAATGATTTATGTTTCACTCCTCGACTTGTTACGAAGAGCTCTTGTAGTGAAGGAAAAACTTTTCTGCTTCATTTCTTGTCACTGAAATGTCACTTGTGTTGTACTGTTCTGCATCTCCACTTTGTGTGCCATCTGCTATGCCACTAATGTGTCAATGCTTCTGTATATCACTGGTTTTTTTAGAAAATTTCCTGCGTTAAACATATATATCCAACAGGCTGCACTGTATAAACAGCAGAAAAAATATACCTAAGAGCTAGCTGTTGTTAATCATTTACTAAGTTACAGAAATGTCTTTCAAATTCCTGTGATGATCTGTACGATCAAAATGAATGGTTAAAAATACAAGCTAAATTTCCTCCCCTCCTTTTCTTTTGCAACCAAAATGTCATGCACATCCCTGATGCAAAAGTCATCTCAGTTTCATGAGGGATGCATTAGGTCCAAGTCTATGATTTCCTTGCAGCTGCTGAGCAGCATTTGCCGCACTTGACAGGTCTGCCTGAGGCTCACTTGCATTCTGGCTGCTTGCTGCATGTAGGCATTACAGGGTAGGATGACTCTCTACAACTCGTCCTGTCCTGATTCACAGCAAGGATGTAACCCAGTTTACAGTAAAGGGAGATTTTATTGTGGCGTTCTGCAGTATGTGACTACACTTGATTGGGTATTTCTAACCCAACATAAGTCTTAGTAAATAATAAGTGTTCCACCTATTCAGGATATTATTTAATTAATAAAATGGAAGATTTAGTACCTTCTCAGGCTTTTGAATGCTATTCTGCAATTATGTAATGACTGATCTTTAATTATTCTGCTGATGGTAATTTATCCCAAGCTTTGTCGTTTTCTCCAATGACTAGACATACCTATCATTTCCAGCAAAAATAAATCCCAGGATTTACAGACTGATATATGCTTAGAAATACCTTCTTTTTTGGCATTTTCAGATATGCAAAGCACAAAAATCTCTTGAAGTTTTTTCTGTACATCTGTCAGCAGAACTTCCTAGAAAAGCAGGTATACACTGGTAATTTTTTCTGTGAACAGGTCTCTTTCTCATGCCTCAGCAACAAAATCATGCCTAGCCAGAAGAGCAACCTAATGAACAACTGTTTACATGGATAGGATGAGCCAGCTAATAATGCTGCATCCAAGTTCATTTAGGTGCATTGGGTCCCTGATTCTCTGGCTCCAGTTTCAGTCAGAGCTGCCTGGAGGGAATATATCAGCTATGAATTGAAGGAGTCCTTTTTGCCTTGACTGTTCTTCCTGACTCCGTCTGAATGCATCCAACATGGAGAACCCTGCCCGTCACAATATCTGTACCAAAGGCTGTGGTGAAGGAGCTGTAGGAACTAGCAGATGCTAGGTCAGTGCCTGATTAAGCTCTCTGCCATGCTGGGAATATCAGCCCAGAGGCTATAACCAGTCTCCACTCCCTTTATCCTGAATGAAAGGTGCAGCAGGGCTGAGAGCCTGATACTATAACAAGCTTTTGGGACCATTATATTGTGAGTCCAAGCCTCACAATCACATGGGTGTGCTGATGTATTAAAGACAAAACAGAAAAGCTTATTTCACCATTTCAAAGCATCAATGGATTTAAGACTTGCTGTACTGAAAAATGCAGTTCTTTGTTCAAAGCATGGGGCTCAAGTGAAGACTTTGGAATTTGGCTAAATACAGTAACAGGTTATTGATCTCATCTTCTTCAGGCTTGGACTATTTTTATTCCTAAGAGGTAAAAAGACATCCAAAGTTTTTCCCTGGAAATGTTCTATTTGAACTGAATTCTCGTTCTGCATTCACTATCTTAGTATCTGAGAACCTTCCCATAGGATCTTAAATCTACTTGCAATAATCTGCAAGCCAAACAGCTTTAAAACACTCATTTACCTTAGATTTAAGTTATAATCAGTTAGGACTGAGTGGCTATCAGGAGGTGAAATATGCTTTTGTTTATGGGAAGCAACTTTTAGAGTTCAAGACTACACTTGTCATTTATGAATCCACCCTCTAGTCCAGATGCTGAAATTATCACCCATGAATTCGATATGTGAAATTTTTGGGGAAAGTTTTCAGCTCCTACTTTAGTCCCTTTGTGATATCACAGTGGCACAAGCAGATTTTATATCCAGCCCATCCAGCAAGCTGAGATCCTAACTGTAGGATGAAAACTATGACTTGAATAAAGCTGGAATATTGGCTGAGTGCCATCAGCACTCCCACCTTTCTGATGTGAGGCCGGTAATTGGGCAGTTAAAGGCAGAGCTGAAGTGTAAAACATGCTGTGATTCTGAGGCAAAACTCCTTGGAGGGATTGTCTGGTTGGTATAAGTCATATCAGCTCTTTGACTAAGGTAAGAAATGACCAGGTAATACCCCAGCCAACTATAACTCCCTCTTGCAGGGATGCCACAAAGGAGGAAAGCATGAATAATTCATCTTTGTCTTTAAAAGACATATAACTATACAACCATAATCATAGGATGGTTTTTGGGGGCAGGTAGAAGGTTTTTTGGGGGGTCTGGCCTGGTTATTTCTTACCTCAACTTGGAATTTTTGTAGGTGTAACATTAACTCAGCATTTCTTGATTGTATAATACTTAGTTGCAGGCTAATTTGAGATCATTTTTTTTATCCGTGAATAATTGTAACATACTTTCAACCTTAGTGCTTTCTTAATGTACTTTTCAGATGAGACTAATAAAGGAAGTAATATTAATTATTTATATAATGGAACAACTGAAAGTGGGCTAAGTGCTATTCAAACTTACAGTGAGATGTATAGGTATGTCTTTCCTGTGACTGCAGCATAAGGTAGAGGTTCCCAAACCAGCTAAACTCAACCTTGGTAACAATCTAGTTATGACAGTACAGTTCACAATATGAGAGAGCAAAGAACAAATGGTAAATGAAGGAAAAAAAGAAACACAGACTATACTCATTTCAGACAAATAAATATGCAAAATCACCTATACCCACCTGGCTTTCTATCCCAGTCAGTATTAGCTATCAGCAGAGAAATGATTCTTCAGGGAGGAATTTCAAAGATGGGGCTGAGAGTGATTTCACGGAAAAATCTCCACGCGTAAAAGCCATGTCACAGGAAGGGGGGCGGGGGGGAGGAAGCAAATCAAGTTAGAGGCCAAGATTGACATTTGTTGTGTAATTTAAAGGGAACAGGATTTTCAGTAAACCATTTCCATTTAATAGACCAGGAATGCAAGTTCTTTTAATGAAGAGATGTTTCTGACAGCATGATATGATACTGCCTTTCAAAGCAGTGAAATGAGAGTGATTTAAATATAAATGCACTTTCCCTGCATGTAGGGTCAGTAGTAAGTGAATGATTAACAGCCCTAAAGAGTTTAGTAGAATACATGAGGTTCAAATTTCCCAACCCTTTGTCACAAATGTATCTTAAAAGATGTGAATTAGGATTATTGTGACACTGAGTTCCTGTTGTTCTTAAATGTAATACCAGCTCAAAGCCAAAGTAATACGTCAATGACTTTGCATTTCCATAATCTTTTACACGTAGAATATATGTGTGTTTCCACTGCAGAAGCCAAGGAGACTCTAAGATAGATTGAAAAGGCTTGGAGAAAGCTTTTAAACAATAAACCCTCAAATATTATCAATCTCTCCATGCACATAATTACCAAAGCTGAAAAAACTGTCCTCTCTAAAGACCTTAAATTCTGTCCGGAGAAATAACCAAATAATATACTACAATGTGCAGAACTAGAAGAATTTTTCTGATGCCTCCATCAGGAATTTTTCTGATGCCTCCAAGGAATATTGCCGCAACCAAAATGAATCCACTTCTAACAACACTTCATCCTTTGACAGCATCGAGGGGAAGATTAACCACAAAAAAACTAAAAAATAATTAGACACCTCACAGTGGGCAAAATTCAACCCTTGCCCTCTGTATTGACTGCTTCAGGGAAAGAATGAACAATGAAATAATCAACAACAAACACCACCATAACAACCTCTCCCTCTCAGAGAGAAGGGCCATAGAATCTCTACGATCCAATCACCAAATAATAATAAAGCCAGCAGATAAAGGAGGAGCTACAGTTATCCTTAACCGTGAAAACTACATTAAGGAAGCCAACAGACAACTCTGATACTACCTACTATGTAAAACCAGAGGAAGAGCCAACTCCTGTTTTCACCTTAAAACTCAAACCCACAATCAAATCATTTCCATCTGAGCTACAAGAAAAACTACAGAACTTGGTCCCCTCACCACCCAACCCAAGGACTGTTTACATGCTCCCTAAAATCCACATACAAGGGAACCCAGGCAGACCTATAATATCCAATCCTAACGAGGAAATATCAGGTTTCATCAAAGCCATCCTAAAACCTCTTGTCACTCAAAGAACAAGTTTTGTCCAAGGCACAACAGACTTTCTACAAAAACTTAAAAACATAGACCACCTTCCCTGCAATACCCTCCTAGCCACGATGGATGTTCCTAGTTTATAGTACCAACATCCCACACCACAATGGCATCAAAGCCTGTCTTACATACAAGAGCAAGATTACATCTCAGAGTACAGACCTAAAGATATTACTGAACTTATATACCTCATTCTCACACACAAAAACTTCTCTTTCAATAACCAACATTTACACCAGACCATAGCCTTTAAACAAGCACCAAACCTCGCCAATCTCATCACCAGAAGCAAACGTCTTATGATCCAAAACACACCGAATGGATCCAGACCAAGCCAGGACAAGAAATGTAAAATCTGCCAACATATTTCCAACACTCCCACAATAACTACATCCTACAACAGAGCCATCACCATTCCTGGATCTTACACCTGTACCTCCAGAAATGTAACATATCTCATTCAGCGCACTAAATGCCCTGTTGGAAAATATGTAGGAGAAACCAAACAACAACTGTGTATGAGAATGAATGCACACCAAAAATCTTTCAAAGACAAAAATGCCCAGTTACCTGTAGGTGCACACGTCTCACAAGACATCCACTCTCTCTCCAGTCTCTCAGTTCTAATCCTCAAAGGGAATTTACAAAACACTTTTCACAGATGAGCCTATGAACTTCACTTCATAAATCTACTGGATACAAAGAATGATGGACTAAATATAGACATTGGATTTATGGTACGTTATTGCCTGCCTCCCATCCGATAACCCCATGTAACCTGTCTGCATTTTACCAGCTACATTCTATCACCAGGTCAACATTTCCCCTTTCCCATTCCCACCTAATTGTCTCACACCTATTGTCTCCCATTCCCTCTGATCCTCACTGCCACACATTTTCATTTTCACAGACCTGCATTTTGCATATTGGCTTCTATTCCATCCAGGAAAACACAAAACAACAGCAGACTCTCCCTATGCGTGAAGGATGATGTTTGTGCCTGAAAGCTTGCTAAGAATATTTTTTCCAACTATTTAGTTGGTCTAATAAAAGATACCACATTTACCCAAAGAACCCTGTTTGTTTAAAAAATAAAGCTAATAGTATAAAAATATTTTTTTTCAAACAACCAGTAAGTCGTGTGTTTTTTTTAAGATTTGCTTCATGCCTAAATATATGCCCCACCCACCCTTTGCAACTCCAGGACAGGCTTTTACTACCAATGATGATGACAACAGGTAATGATCTCTGTTAGTGAAATTGTTCCTGATTTACATCAGTGCAAACAGGATATCTTTACTTGAAAATTTCAATGCACATACAGGAAACACTCCATGGCTGTCCCAGCCCCAGGAGCAGCACCAGCCTCTTCACAGTT
>NW_005842337.1:663110-668689 GCF_000455745.1 Alligator sinensis | reverse complement strand
TGGGGGGGCCAAGGTGAATTTTGGGGTGACTATAGACACCCCAAACCACCCTCTAGTGCCACCCTGCCCAGCCCCATCATTCAGCTGAAGAGTTGCTGCATAACATATTGCATCACAAAGTAGAAGGGAAAATGTGTGGCCAAAGCCACATAGATAAAGTCTAGCTTCCATGAAAAGTTCCATGTGATGTTTAAATCCATGAATATTAGCTAGAACCTGAGTGTTGGAAGACCGCAGAGCAGTCTGCATGCATTTTTTTTGTCTGCTATGGACGGAGGAGAAGAGGAAGCCTTGAGCCTCTGAGCCAGATGTTCATGTGTGCTGGTGTGCTCAACACACATGAAGGGAGTGACAACATTGAATGGCAATCTGCTCGCTTACGACCCCCAGACCCACAGTCTTGCACAATTCAGGTCCATCTCATGACTGATCTAAATTGCATTGGCTTGTTACTTCCCCTTAGGATTACCACAATACTGCATACTCCAGTCATGCTCTGACACACAGTGACATGCCCCCTGTTCTTTATGCAACTCTGCAATTGTCCTTTGCAGGAAGAAGACCGAGCTACTCAGAGGGAAGCATTATTAACCTTTTTGTGCTTCCAGGTAGTACAAAGAAAGCTGATGCAAGGCCAACGAGCTGGTGGTGTCTATTTAACTATGAGGGTTGTTTTTATTGATGTCTCTGCTGCCAGTATTTGAACTGGAGCGTTTGTTGAATCTAGGGCCTTCAAACTTGATCGTTCAGTCATTAAGCTAAGCTCTCCAGCTGTGTCACGAGGTGTAAGCTCCCTATAGAAGCACTATTATTAGTCTTTGGGAAAAGCACAGCTAGAAAAAAACATAAGCCACAAATGTCAGCTAACAATGAAATTAAATAAAGGATGAAGTACTTGCAATAGGTTATAATTACCTGTATCACTGGCCTCAGGCCATGAAAAGAGAGTCAATCAAGACATGAGAAAGTAAACAACAGTAAAATCATTGAAATAATACTAAGGAGTTGTCCTATCTGTAGTTTGTCAACTACAACTACACAAGAAGTCAAACAGAACAGTCAAGACTATAACAGCAAACCATTATAGGTTAAAAGAACCTGGTAGTCAGACAGCACAGATCTGGACAGCAGATCCATTTGAACCATTGTGATATTATGATTCATTTTATCTACAAGACAGGTCCAGATGGGAGAGGAGGATAAACAGCAATAGAAGACAGTCATAGCTCATAAAATATATTATTATCAAGACATTTGTAAGCTTTAAGTATGTAGGTATGGTGAAGCAGAAGAACTTAGACCTGCAATATTAGGCCAGCTTCAACCTGTTTAATTTATAAGATTAGACAGAATCAGGTTGTGGCAGGCTCATGCTCTCAGGGCCACCGCTAGCATGCTCTGCCCATTTCGTTGTGCCACACTGGGGTCTACTCATCTGCCATGACTAGATGTTATCTGAGGTTTTACCTGGGTGACTCGGCTGGTACTTCTTCTGTGGGGCTCCTCCTCACCTACACCCCATCCCTTTCTGCTTGGGTGGTCCGGACTGATTTCAATGGTATCTGGGTGTGCCGAAGGCACTGTTTGTTCTCACAAAGAACCTGGCTTCATGATTCTCAGCAAGAATATGGTTATGGCTTCTCTGACTGATAAACTGGCAAATTAATAATACTAGAACTAAAACTGCTTGAATGATGCAGATGAGCAGGACAATGATGCTCACTGCATCTAGTCCTTGTCTTCAGTCCTCTGAGTTTTGCATGGCGTTGATTCGCATGGTTCTCACATGGTCCCACGTTCTGGGTATGTCCCAAGACAACTGATGTTCTGGGGCTAGCTCATGCCTGGCCACATATTGCAGTATCCTGTGGGGCATTTCTTCATGCCCACACAAGCCTCGTGATTCCGATACTTCCCTGCCTGGGTGTTTTGGGTCCGTGACTGCTCACACATGATGGGCAGAACTGAAGGGTTCCCAAGAGGGTTCTTCCCTTCAGCAGGTGCCGGCGATACCCATTGGACTGCCATCTTCCCATCCTGGATAATCTGTACAGCCCTGCTGACAAAGTGAAGTGTGGGCAAGATCAAGGTTGGGTCTGCACCCTTTAACCCATCTGTTGTCGCTCCCATGCTGATACCTGGTTTCTCACTCCTAGGAGTCTGGCTATCCGCTGCGTCCTCTGGTTTGCTGGGGTTTCCTGCCTCAGGAAGGGTCTCCAGTTTCAGCGTAGCAGGTAAACGGGCATTCTGACACCCTGAGAGTGTCCCCGCTGTGGTCTGGGCTCATGTCACCTTACTGAGCAACCCCATGGAAAACTGAGCACTGGTTTTCATGGGGTTGTGCCATTTCTTTTCCAGCTGCGGTCAAAGCATCTGGTAGCACAACCCTCTTTCTCTTCTCCCTGTGGTTTGGCTATGGAGCTCCTTTTACTCATGGGGAATATTGGCACTGGACAAATCCACGGGCCTTTTCCCAACTGCATGCTGCATTTCCCACCAATCTGCCCACAGATCAGCCACCTAGACGCCAGTGTTGCAGTAAGTGAGGTGTGAGCCTGCCATATGGGTACATGCATTACAGCATGGCAATCAACAAAAAACAACAAAAAGAAAGAACAAAGAGCCTATCCATATCCCAAAGAATTGACAATGTAAAGGTATAGACAGATGAAACAATTGTGTGTACTCAAGGATACCCAGGTAAGTAGTTACACTGTAATTGCTGCACTTGCTGATTCTGTAGCAATACAAGTGAAGCAAAAAATGTCCAACTTTTAACTCTGCTTTATTCAGTGGTAAAATTAGGGCAATTTAGCTAACTTGCATCACTGTAAAATCATGCAAGCATAACAGCTGCAGCTTAAGAGGGAATACGAGATTATGCTCTATCTGTCATTTCCAACTGAGGAACATATAATCAAATCACCTCAGAAGAAGCAGACAAGAGGTCCCTGTTACTGAGAGTTATCTGGTGGGACATCCTGAAAGAGATACCAGAAGCAGAATTAAGTCAGCAAAAGGAGTTAGGATGTATGCTACTCAGTGGCAAAATTGTAATACCCTTTTTCACTATAAGAATTGCTTTATTCCACATCTGTCTCTGTTGTCCATATATTCCACATGTGACCCATGTGAGATTTGCATTGAATGGAAAGTGGGATTCATGTAAGGAAGGATACTGCAATCTGGAATTAACTGACTGAGAACATAGGCCTATTTTTTTTCCAGGTAGTGGAGTACAAAATTCAGGAAACAGCAATTAAATTGGTAGTGGTTCAGAGAATACCTTTATAACACAGTGAATCAAATTGCTAATTCAATTATAATTTAATCAGCAGAAAAGATAGTGCTGACAGTGAGAGCTAATTAGGGTCATAATTACAAAAGAACCAACCTTGCTACATGAAGGAGAAATTGCCATGGCATCTCCCTATGTATCCCAGAAGCAATTGAAAGCATCTCTGATGCAGATAGAACAACCACAGAGAGGTGGAAAGTTAAAAGACCAGCACATCAAAACAAGCCAGTGCGCCCTTGCAGCACTGAGGGAGTAATCCCAATTCCAGTGTCTAAGTCTTCCCGGTATCTTACTGTTTGTTGGGTGAGTCTGGATGCCAGTAATCAGTCACCATCTGCATAGCCAAGCATTTTGTATGCTGTGCCTGGCACCTTGAAATATCCTCACACAGGCTTCCATGTGCACTGGGAACAGTCTCTGCTATATCCAATTTATGTTGGATGAAAAGAAGAGGGAGTGCAATTAGGTTCTTTGTCTAGTTGAAGTCTCATTACAGCATACTCACCTGTGGGGCAGGAACCCAAAGAGCAGGATCTAACTTTGCTGGGAACTCTTTCCTGCAAATAGCCCTAACAAAAAGGTTATGGGCAGCCTTCAGCCTGTTCATTTCATGTGGGACTGAGAATATGACTCAGAAAACCCTAGAGATTCTTTTAAACCCTTTTCTAGCTTTCAGAGTAATGTCGGTTATGAAGCCAAAAGGCAACAGCCAAAGGTATTGCATACAAGTGACAGCGGGCAAAAGCTTCCTTTCTAATATAATGCAAGGTCAGTGAGATGCTGAAACTTTACATCCCTGCATTCAATTGTTTCACAGAGAGAAATAAACCCAATGGGTGCATCCAGACAAGTGCGCACGTGTGTTTCTCCAGGGATAAATAAGAGTGGTACATAGTTGTGCCACTGCTACTTGTCCCTGGGGAACACCCATGCACATGTGCTGTGGTGCATAGCAGATTACCCTGGGTGGCATGGAGGAGGCTGGGGCCAGGACCTGGGCTGGCCCCGTCAGCCTTACGTGGGGTCCAGGGGGCCTCCCAGAACTCCAGTGGTAGTGATCCAGCAGCAGGGAGCCCGGCCAGCAGCTGGAGTGTAGCTCCAACTGGCCAGGCTCCACTTTCAGGTAGCACACTGCCACCACATGCAACACCCTGCTTTTTTCTAGTGTGGGTTTTTGACACTGGGATCTCCTGGTGTCCAAAAATCACCCCGCACTGCAAATCAGCATCATATGGAACACCTGCATGTGTGGCATGTGCATTGTGCAGGGCCACAGATGGGTCTGTGGTGTCACATACTGCACATGCACACTTGTCCGGACACACCCAATAGCCATGTCCAGACGAGCTTGGACATGTGGTATGTGGCACCGCAGACCCCCAGCCTCCCCTACCACACCCAGAGTAACCTGCTGTGCACACACTGCTACTTGTCCACAGGGAAACAAACATCCGCACTCTCTGGACGTGCCCCGGGAGTCTGTATTTGAATTATTTGTTCTGATCTGTTTTGTTTCAAGGAGCTTTTAAATGAAACTGAGCTAAAGAGCTAGTTTCCTCAGTATGTTCATCATACAGGAAATTAACACGGGGGATGAACAGGTTCTGTGAGATATTGTCCCTGTATGGGAAAGTCTTTAACAATAATACAGAAGTGGATGGGAAAAAGAAAAGTGTTTATAAAAACCACTTGCAGTGAAGACCAGAAGATACAGGTTTCTGCAATGAAACATTTGTCGCTAGGGAGCGGATTCAAAGAGAAGAGGAAGTCAGAGCCATGATCTTAGCAACAGCACAGAAAAAGAAAAATCTTAGACATTATATGTAAGTAGTGACAAGATCTGGACACAGCCTGGGTGCAGTGGGCAAGAGAGACAGAAGTTCAAAATGACCCTGAGAGAGCCTGAGTGACTAAGCATGGTTATATTGTAAACCATGAGAGAGAGAATGTGTATATAGTAGGGCTGTACAAAGCTTCGGGTGCTGATTTGATTTGGAGGAGATTTCGCCCAGTTCGGTGGCTGAATCTCTGAATCTGAATCGAATCATGGGACCAATTAACAGGTCTGAATCGATTCAAAGCTCTCTGAATCTTCGGAAAAGGTTCGGAGACCTTTGATGAGTTAGGTAATCCCCAATGGCTGCAGCAGGGAGCTGCAGCTGACTCCAAGCTGGTAAGTACTAGGGGCAGGGAAGGAGGGGCTGGGAGAGGGGGAAGGGGACCATGGGGGGACCCCTCCCAGCCCCCCCTGCTCGTCCAGCCCTCCCGACCCCCGCCTGCT
>NW_005842337.1:627775-663086 GCF_000455745.1 Alligator sinensis | reverse complement strand
GTTTTAAAAAAAAGCTCCGGTGCTCACTTAGTGCTGCCAAGCAGGGGGCCGATCCCTGCTGCCCCCCACTGTCCCACACTGCGCGGGGGGCTCTGCATGAGCCCCCAACCCCCCCTTGCTCCCCCAGACCCCCACGGGTGACCTGCCTGACCTTTTAAGAAAACAAAAAACAGAGAAAAGCCCCAGGACTCATTGCTCCTGCAGCAGCCTCAGTGCTTTGGGGGGCTCATGCAGAGCCCCCACATGGTGCAGGGCAGTGGGGGGCAGTGGGGATTGCCCCCTTGCCAGCAGGAGAGGTTAGTTCAGGGCTTTTTGCATTTTTTTTCTTAAAGAGCCAAGTTGGTCTGGTAGGGGCACCCATGGGGGGCTGGGGGAGTGAGGTGGGGGTCAGGGGATTTGTGCAGAGCCCCACATGCAACATGAGGCAGTGGGGGGCAGTGGAGATCGCCCCCCCCCATGCCTGGCAGCACCAGCTGAATCGGGGCTTTTTCCTTTCCAAAGAGTCGGGAGCTGGGGCGGATGGGGCAGCCATTGCCGGGCTGGGGGGATGGGCCTGGCTGATTCAGTGGAATTGATTCAGGCCAGTGATTCGACTCACCGAGTCGAATCACTGTCCCCCGAATTGGCCGAATCCAAAGCGAATACTAGCTGCTTTGCCACAGGCCTAATGTATAGCATTTGAGAGGGAAGACCAGGAAATCAGTTTTGGTCAGGTTACATTTCAATTAACGGAGCCTGCGATCTGAAGCTGGGTGCAAAGAGATCTATGAATCTTTGGCATAAAGATGCCACTTGAAATAATGTGTGCAGGGATAATCTTGTAGAGAGATTGTAAAAATAAAAGAAAAATGAACCTACAATAGAGCCAGGCAAAACCTACTCAAAGGTTGGGAGTAAGGAGAATGAAGATTCATCAAGTAAGAATCCTGAAAAAGTGATCAGAGGGGACCAGGGAAAGGAAAACTGAATGCAAACAGCACATGAAGGACACAATATTAAGAAGGAGAGTGTAATCAACAATATTGAAGGCAACAAAAAGATCAAAGAAAATTTGAACAAGCTACAAATCATGTTGCCTGGAAGTCACTCAGAATATTTGCAGACAGGACACAAACTTAAGCTTTTAATCTCATATCAAATCCTTCAGGGACCAACAGCTTGAGAATAATCTTTGTATCTAGTTGGCGACATCCTCCAGAACATCCAGCACTTGCAGACAGACCCATGAACATTGTGAACATTAATAAGTTTGGCTGTTACGAGAATGTACAGAGGAAATGCCTTAGTGTGAAATATTAACAGTTCATCTTATGCTGTAGCTATTGCTGAAAGTGTTCAATATCAGATGCTTCAGAAGAAGTTACTTATTTCATTCATGTAGGTATAAATAAAGTAAATTCACTGAAACCACTGTGGATCTAGGGGAAGCAAGGACTATATTTTTGTGCACACTACAGTCATATTGTCCTTAAGTGTCTAATTTCTCATGAGTCACACTGATACTTTACCCCACAAATGCTCGATTTGTCCATGAAGTGCCTGCTCCTGAGCAAAGAAAAAATAATTCCACTATAAGCAATATTTTATAGGGTATTTTATTTTGTATATAGTGTTGACTTCTCAGTCTCAAAATTTGGGAATGAGCATTCACAGATTCACAGAAGTTTAGGGCTGGAAGGGACCCCATGAGATCATCAGGTCCAGCCCCCCTGCTCTGGGCAGGAAAGACTGCTGGGGTCAAATATTGGCAAGGTGGGATTGAGGAGATGTTTTTATAAATATAGATTATCATTGATCTGTTTGCTGATGGATTTGCAGTATCAGTTCACATCCCTGCCTTCAGAGTGTTCACACTTGTGAGATTCTGGACCCTTTCCCATTCTAATTAAATGCCACACATTAAATGATGAGGTAGCATGGAGTTAAATACCAGCACTATACAACTAATACCAGTAGTGCCTGCCTTTCACAACAAGGGCAAACAAGTTGAGAGCAATGCCTGAATGAAGAGTACTGAGCTGACTGAGTTAAGCTCAGGCAAGACAGATAATATAATAATAGAGAAAAAGTTGCATTTGAGGGGCCTACCTGTGTTCTTCACTTTACCTTTTATTGAAGGCATCTGTCCTTAGTTTGCCAGAGTGGTCTGCAGCACTAGTGTCCTCCCTGGATTCTCCACTCCTACTAGACATTTCTCTATAAATGGAAAGGGAGTTTTACCCTTTACCATGAGATGCAGACATGGCCCCAGTTATCCATATATTTGTAACCACCAGGCTTACCTACTGCAAAGCACTATGCACTGGGATGAACCCGGGGGTGCTGAAAAGGCCCATGTGAATGAAATGAGATTATCTATATGATTGATGATACAAAGAGATGTGATCACATCATCCCAGGCACTAAATCAGTGGAGGATAACCTTTTTGACAGGTGTGCCACAAATTAGCCCTGCACTCTCCTTGAGTGTGACTCCAGTCCCCTTCCCCAGCCTGATCTACTGTTCTGCTTTCTGCTCCCTGATGCATTCCCCCCTTTCAATCTGCTGCTCTGCTTTCTGCTCGCTAACCTATCTGCCACTGTTCTGTGTGCTTCCCTGCTCTGCCATGTGCCACACACTCAGTGTGCGCCTGTGGCACTTGTGGCACTCAGTTACTCCTGTGCTAAATTATGGCATTTGGCTCCTTTTAAAAACATTGGGTCAAATTCAGCTCCTGATTTTTGGGACCTTATTTAACTCGGAGACCTCCTTTCACTCTAAGACGATGATTTAACATGATAAGTGCACTCTTCAGGAACAAGGGATCAGTCAACAAAATAAATGAGACTGCGGAAGCAGCCAGCATTGCCTTTCTGGCACCTGGCCATTTGTTATAGAACTCACTCTCACAAGAGCTCAAAATGATAACGAGTCTTACCTTTTTTCCAGCTAAAAATGCAGGAACTGCCTCTTCGCCATGGTCTCCTAGTGATATATATAAAAATAAAGAAGAGATTCTGTAATCTGGTTGGAAAGAGATAAATGGAAATACCTAAAGACTTTATTTTATACATCATTTTTCTGGAAAGTGCGCAGATAGCAAGGTGACAGGAGTGGACTGGGATGTTTAAGACTTGTGTATTTGTGAGCTACATTTTGTGACAGAAGTGAGTCTGCTTGGTTATAATTTATTAATGTGGTATGTAAAATAGTTACATGGCTGTTTACTGGATGAATTTACTGTTGGCTGAGTTTAACAGCTAATCTATTGGGTTGTTGGAAAAGCAGGAAGTGAAATGGTTGCTGAGGCAAAGCTACCTCTAGGTGAATACTTTAGAGCAGCTGAGAAGCATTGCTATTAGTTGTGTAGACCTTACCTCTGGGCTTCAGTTACAAAGCTTGCTTTAACAATGCTGGAAATGAGCTAATCAAAAAGGCTATATGGCAAATACTCCTTTCTGTGTCTTCATAAAGGCAGAGGCAATTGTTGGGGAGCTGTTTAGAGGAAAGAACTGATGCACATACATGTCTCCTAGGGTTTCTGAAGAACTTATGCCCTTCTAGGCTGCTATTTGAGGATTGCAAGCCTTTGGGTAAAATGAGCATGGAAATACATTGTTGCTTCTTGTTAGACATTGTTCACTTCTGCTTATGCTTTGTTCCTCCTGTTAGGATTAAGCAATACTTTTAGTTTAAGGAGGTTGTTTGGTTGCTTTTATTCACCATTGGTCTCAAATTCCTAAAGGAGAGATCCATAGTTGCTAGACCCACTGCATTAAGCATAGAAATATGACTAGTACATGTGATACTATAGTAGCCCATGGCCTGTCATGATAAGGTCTGATGCCTAAGGAAGTACACTAAGACAAGCAAAGGGGACACAGGAGAAAGCTAGCCAGGACCCGTTCAAAGGATTCTTCACCAGTATTTTATGATTCATCTTTAAACGCAGCTTGTATGATTGTCTAGGTGACCAGAGGAGATTTATTCCGGAAAACTGACAGGGAAGATTTTGATTTATAGGACAAACAAGGGCTACAGTCAGTAGATACACCACAGCTTGTAATTGGAGAGACTCTCCAGTTAAATCCAGACCCTGCACAGAATTTTAGCAAGGTTGACTCTCAATGGAGAGGACCGTGTGTTCTTAATTGCATATTCTGAGTTAAACTATATGAGGCAGAGTCTTACTTTTCTCTCATATTACTGGATTACAGCATCTCCTCTTGTTTGGAAGAGGATTTCTGTAGATAACCCAGAAGTAGATTTCAGAAGGTTGAGGTCTCTTTGGCCTAAAATATGGACCACCCTAACATCTAAAGGAGGATTGGTGGGGGCAGGAGGTTGATTCTTGAGACCCTCCATTCTTTTTGGTGCATGTCTCTATTAGGCCGAATCATTTCTTTAGCAGGCTTTGAGAAATCTTTTCCTATTTTCCTTTTAGAATTTGGCCTGCAAGACCCCAGGCTTTTCCTGCACAATAACTTTGCCATAAGTCACCTCATACGGCACAAACCCTTTAAGAAAGCATTCACTAAACCAAAGCCTGAACTAATCTGACACTATCAGTACTGTCCCATTAAGATACTGCTGCTCAGAGCTGTGATGTTTGCCCAACCCATGTGGCTTTATCTGTGTATGTTAGCTCATTGACTCTGAACAAGAAGGTCCTGTTATACAAATGTAATCAGTTGGAATACTGCAGTGGAATCTTAATGACTTTTAGAACAGATGAAAATATTGAAACCATGGCAACATACAAACTTCAAAGTCTGGCTATATTAGAATACCCAAGGACAACTGTGGTATTCATTGTTAATGGGCCTTTTAAACTTTAGATACCTCCTAAGTCGAAGAAAGGTAGTTGCAAAACTGCATATCTCCTATGGAATGCCATAAGTAGTTAGGGCAACGTAGAATTTTTATTGAAGTTAGTACCCTGAAAAAATCCCATTGAATCAAACATGGCTGTCCATTTTAGTAGGAGTAAAAGTGAGACGCAGAGAGAGAGCTTGCCTCAAAAATGTGAGGCCAAGGCTTGCAAGCCCATGTTTATCATCTCTGTGGTAGATGAAGTGAAGCGGAAGGCAGGTCTCATTGGGTTTAGCATTTATGGATCTCCCCTTTAGGAACTGTGACAAATGGTGAATATAGCAACCAGCCAGACTTCTTAAAGGAAAAATATTGATTAGTCTTTCAGGAGGAACAAAGCATAAACAAAGTGAAAAAATCTAACAAAAACACCAGTGTATTTCCATACTCCTCTTACCCAAAGATAGTTCCTTGATAGTGGTCTACAAAGGTCTAAGTTTTACCTAGGAGGCATTTGTGTGCAAATATCCTGCATTCTGCCTGACTTCAGACTAACGTGACTAACTGCGTCTCTCTGCAGCTGAAGTGAAGCCCATCATATCTTCTTGTATGGGGATGCCCAGCCCTAGCCAGTTCAATAGATGATACGTCTGTAGTGAGGGAACTGTTTCAAAATAAATACAAACTAGACCATATTTCTGCCCATCTCTCAAACGAGTTACAAATAATTTCATAGTTAGATCAGTCCTATCAGTCCTATTTAACCAAGCATCTCTCCCATGGCCTGTACAGACAAAACTCCTTTCCTCTCCCTGATGTCTCAACAGATTCTCCCACCATCTGATCTATAGTTACATACCTAAAAAGGGAGATATGGATGCTAGCTTAGTGATTCAATCCCTACTAGCTTCTATAATACCAGTCCACCAGTATATTCAGATGCTGTGCAACGCATAAGCAAGCTTGCCTAGAGAACTAAAGGGATTCTCTAGTAAGGAGTCTATGCATCTATTCATGTGTTCAGTTGCAATTACAGTATGGACTAATAATATTTTTGTTTGTTCAGGTTTTGGTTAATTTTGAATTCTAATATGTTCAAAGAACCAATATGGATAGATAACATGAACCTGATCTGCAGATCAGGACCAGAACAAATAAGGAATAAAGGCAAAGGACAGGCGATAGGCTGATGTTGCCACTGAGAATCAGTAGCTTACTTGAACGTCCATTCAGTAAGCAAGAGAGAGGCCTGTTTTAGCAATGTCAGGCTGTAACTTAACTATTGTATGAATCTAAGTTGCTGTATACTCTAGTTCCAGTAAGATGCCTAGTGCTAAGATGGAGCTTCTTTTTCCCCTTCATTGTTCTATGACCCAGAAACATCCTTTGAAAACAGTAAATCACAGCTCACATTAGTGTCATTTCATTGTTAGAGTTAGGGCTGGAGGAATAATTGCTACTGAATCGATTGCTGAAGTGAATACTTCATTAAACTTTTCACCTCCATGGATGCATATTGATGGCTTCCCTCACATAACCAGCAAAAGCCTGTCATTGGCAAGCTGGCACACTAAGTCAATATGAGATTTATAGATCTCTTCTAGTATTTCTCCTGTTTTATCAGGTCTTTTAGTCACCATGTTCAAAATTCTAAAGAATTTATTTGAAAATGGGTGATTAGTCACATAGGAAATAAATACAGTTCTTCACAGGACACACAAAGAAACAGGCTACATTGTTGGCTCCTGTTATATCCCATGTACGTTGTGGACTGGCACAAAGGGGACTTCAAGTTGTCTTAAGGTAACTGGGTACAATAGCTGCTCCTGCATGCACGCAGTAGTGTAAGTAAACTATGAGCCAGAAATGAATCAGAGGTTGGATAAGAAATGTAATCCTAATTCTAGGCCCTTCAGCAACTTCCAGGACTAGCGGGCTGGAACGATAGCAGGAAGCAATGAATCCGACCCTCTGGTACACTGGGTACTGCTGGCATGGGCTGGGGAATTGGCCCAACATATTAGACTTGTACTATTGAGGACTGAATGTTCAGCTGCATCTTGAGATTTATTGTAGATATATATAAAATATCCATTTGTTTGAAATGCATGTTTCGTATATTGGTGCACATGCGCACACAGACTTGGTGGGTCTAAATAACAGGTTTTTTTAATTATAATGCAGATGCAATAGCTATGGTTTACTCAGGTTTATATCGTTCTGGTACAGTCTCTCCATCAGGTGATGATGTTTACATGCCAATTCTCCAAGTAGACAATTGTCTGTTGGATATCTGTGAAGTAACATGTCAGGAGGTAATTTTTACTGGGCGGTTCATTTCTGGATGAATTTTAAGCTGGACACTTCACTAGTATTATGGGAAACAGGTGTACATTATAAGCAGTTTATACGCCTAGAATGCACTACCTTATTTCACACTGAAGTTTAAGGGTATCCACATAAGAGGCAATAAGAGGTAAAAGTAATGAAATTTGTGCCCACAATTCATTATTTTCAGGTGTCAGTTTGGTGGATACAATTTGCGTCTGGAGACAGAGAGGGTAAGGATAAAATTCTGGCACCACTAAAATCAGTAGCAAAACTTTCATTGATTTTTCAATAGAGCCAGCACTTCATCCTTGGACTCAGTATCAGTTACGAGCATGAATTATCACTATTAATACAAACAGTCCCATTAAGGGTTTGATTCCTTCTGTGAATAAAGATTGCACAGATGAGTTCAGGTTGATTATACTCATAAGCGAGGATTATTCATATGAGTAAGGGATACTAGATCTGACTCCAAAAAGCAGAGGAAGTAGTTGTGACATTTTCCTCTGATACAGATTTGCTTGATGTATGTCACAACCCTTCCAGACTTTTCCTCTTCTTTTCACCTACTCATTGGTTTCTTATACTAAATTATCTCAAACAGGTGAAGCAGGAAATGTCCACTCTTGGATCAGTTTCCCTATAATGGATATACTTAAATCATACAGTCAGTTATTCAGTGGTAGCAAGTGATTTTGAGTGCTCTGAATTTTCATACTCCCAACCTAAAACCTTTTAAGGAAGGCTGATTCTCAGAAATTACTGAACACTCAACCTCTGAAAACAGGCTTCTCTTCAGTAGGTCTGAAGCTGAGGAACCAAATATTAAGGCATCCAGTATAGCTCCACACTTAAAAAATGTAAGTCTCTACCTTGTTTTAGGGCTCTTAGCTACTCTCTTTTGCTGCAGTCTACCACATCCCAGGTGAATCTCCAGTGACGTCAGCAAGGTTACACCAGGAATGAACTTGTCCTTGAAGACCAGATTTCCAAAAACCAGGAGCCATGGTTTTCAAAGGCTGAGTCCTGACAACAAAAGCTAGAGTATCAAGAGCTCATCTCTTAGCTACAACAGGTTTTTCAGTAGTGCTCAGTGCTAAGCAGCTTGTATTGCAGTACTTAAGTCTGGGCACTGAGCTCTTCTGAAAGTTGGCCCCAGCTCTGAGTTCTTTTGAGAATTCAGGCCTTAGAGCCAAGAGCAGCATTAAAAATGGCATTAGCTAGTATTAGCTAGTGTTCCTTCCTTTTTAACAGATTACAGAATGAAGGGGGAAAAGTCAGGGAAAGAATATCTCAAGGCAGCGTTTGAGTCTGTCTTTACTTTATTTCTTTTTTGAGTTAGAGCGATTAAATGACCATCATTCACTGATATATGACTGACTGACTTATTCATCTTTAATTCATTATTAAAGAAGGATTCTCAGGGCTCTGCTTTTTAAACCAGCGCTTCATCCCTACAATCCTTGTAGGAGATTGATTTTCCAAGACTACACAGCTAAAATTGCTCCCTGAATTCAAACAGAACATAATGTCTGCTGGGATTTGTGCAGTACCTGATATCTAGGCAATTCATTTGAAATTCTGCTTGAGGACAAGTTATTTTACCAAACATACCTTTTCCATTTAGATGAAGGTGATTAAGTTGCATGTAACTCTTGCATTTGACTGCAAGCCTTTGGAATGATGTATCATTTGCATACAAATATACCATTTAATTTTTTACTCTCTTCTTCCAGATTCTGATTTCATTTGCACCAACGTAGGATCAATGGCTTCACTGAATGTAGTGAAAATGAAATCAGAATCTGATACTTTCTTTCTTATTTTAATACAGAAACTCATAAGAGAACTCTGCTGGCATCTGTAGTATTGATACAGCCCACATTGTTTTACTAATGAACTGAAATGACTTTGTCAGCTTGTTCATGGACAATGCAATTAAATAACTCATGTAGACAGAGGTCTACAGAGAAATACCTTTTATATATTAAAATTAGTTTTATTGTTTCAATAGGGCTTGATGAAGAGCTAGCAACATACCACAGTAATGAATATGTAATTTATGTTGCAGTGAAACACAGGCAATAAAACAAAGGAAAAGGTGAAGAGTTTATTAAAAAGATCTGTGATTTGTTAAGGAGCAACTGTTTTGAACCATGTTGTATTGCTATATTCAAATCAGATAACCCATTAAAAATAAAGCTAATGTGTTGGAAACAGCAGCAAATAAGTCAGTCAACACTTGTCAAAGTCATTCCAAAAACACTTAGCATGTACTTAAATATATGTTGCCTCAAAACTAAATAATACCTTCTGTTGCTGGACAAACATATAATAAGTGAAAATTTCCAAGACCAAATATTAAAATCAAAGCTGTTTAAAATAGCAAAAATATATTTTTTTAAGAATCCAGTTATGTTTCTGTAGATACATAGATAGTACAGAATCACTCCCTTTGTATTTTATGCAAAAGTAAAATTAAAACCTACTTAAAAATCTGCTGTATTTTATTAATAGAGCCTTAGTTGGGGGAAGGGTTATGTCTTGGAAGTGCCCAATTTATATAATATGAGCAAATAAATGTACTTGATTAAAGCTGGGTGGATTGTCGCAGCTAAGCAACGTATATAAACACATCTTAAACATTAAAGGCTAGATGTCTATTCCATTGATTTCAGTAGGAGTTAGGTGCCTAAATACTTTAAAAAATTTGGCCCTGACTTCTTTTACTCCTGTAGATCCTATGCTGTATAGGGATGGACTCATGATGTAATTAAAACTGGGAGCCTTATTGTTGTAGCTTACATTATTTAAAGTAGTGGTTCTTAACCTTGGGAGACACAAAGCACGCCTGGGATGGTGCCAACTCTTAGCTTTCACTCTTGTTTTGACTACAGAAAATACTAGAGCAATTCCTCTGTTGCAAAGAACTTGGACCACAACAGGTCAGAATATTTTTGACACAGTGAATTCCTATTTGAAATGTCTTGGTTTATCTTGTGAATCATGTGTAGGTGTTTGTACACCTAACAGTGCTAATATGGGGCTACATCCTTAAAAGACACAGTGCCCTGGGTGAGAATCACTTGTCTGCAGTCCACTTTACCAGTTTGCACAGAGTAAATGTTTACCATGTATAACATGATAGAAACAGCTTACTGACAAGTCAAAGAATTTGGCTTTTAGTTTTGTACAAACTTTTCTTCAATAAATCTGTCTGGTTCTGATTGCAAGGTGGGGTGGGAGCAGTACCAGAACATTCCTTGAGAGTTATGACATGTGCATGGATGTTGGACTGACAGAGATCAGCACAGAGACTTGTCTGTGAGCCTAGATTACAAGTTACAGTAGCCAAAAGTGTAACCGCTGCCATTTGTGTTGGTGTCTGATGAGCCAATGATTTTAAAAGTGACTGAACAATACCAAGGACCTTCAGTTTGACTCCACTCTGGACATACTGGCTAGGGACAGACATTCAAAAGGCCGGAGCCTGAATTGATTCAATCTTTGCAGGTTAGTCTAACCTGCCTAGATTGAACCAATTTGCAAGTGAATAGACATTCAGGAAATACAGGCACATACCTACAGTGGCTCAGACCAGAAGCCAGGGAGCGGTAGAGCATGCCCTCGGCTGCAGGGCAGCTGTTTGGAGGTGGGAGGGGGGCATGGCCACCCCTGGCAGTAGCCTCAAGCAAACTGCCAAGGAGGAGTTTTAATTTCCCCCTCCCTGCCCCTCCGGCATGGACCCAAGCAGGGGTCTCTGGTGCTCCCCCCTCGCTGCTGCAGTGCTGGGGGCAGAGGCATGGCCAGAGGCTGGCCGGCATGGCTTCCTGAGGCAGAGAGGGCTTATTCCCTCTTTTGCCCCCTTTGCCCCTGGGTGGCTGCAGCCGGGGTCTGCCAGCCCCAACTGCTGCTGCTGATCGCTCCCTGCGTGGGGTGAGTAGTGGGATAAGCTCCCTCCCTGCCCTCTCTGCCAGACACTGGAGGGAGAGGAGAAATAACCCCCCTTTCTGCCCCGCCATCTAAGGGGGCCATTCCGGCTGGCCACCAGCCATGCCCCTTCCCCTGATGCTGCAGCAGTGAGAGGGCAGGGACCATGACAGGGGCAGCAGCCCCTCTCATGGTATCCTTGGAGTGGAAACCTCTTCTCAGCAGGGGGCTGCATTGCAGGCAGAGCTGCCACAGACTGCGTGGGTGGAAGCTTTAGCCCCACGGCTTCTGCCCAGTGCATGGAGCTCTGGCTCCAACTCCGGCTGTTTTCCACCTGCTCCCACCCACCTCCCTGCAGGGGCTGCTCATTGCACCAGGTGGGAGGAGGAGGCAGAAAGCAGGCAGAGCTGGAGCCAGAGCTCCAAGCACTGTGAAGAAGCTGTGGGGCAAAAGCTTCCACCTGCCCACCCAGAGCTGCATGACGGGCAGGAGCAGGAGCCACAGCTGAAGGTGAGGGGAGCAGAACAGCCCTGCCAAGCCTAGCCAGAGTGCACCTTCCCTTTGCCTCCAGCAGTTACTCCCGTCTCCCTCTCCCTGCTGTCCCTGCTGCACTGCTCTGCATGATGAGGGGGGTGGGTGGGTTTCTTCAGCCCAAAGAAGGGAGCTCTGGCTCCAGCTCTGACTGCCTTTCTCTGCCCACCCAGCATGATGAGCAGCCCCTGTGGTGGGGGGAGGAGGAAAGGGGTAGAAAGCAGCTGGATCTCCATGCTCTGAGCAGAAGCCACCAGGCTAAAGCTACCCCCTTCCCTCTCTGCCCAGAGTGATGCAGCAGGGACAGCAGGGGGAGTGCGAGGGGGAGAGGAAGAGGAAGTAGCTGCTGGAAGCGATGGGAAGCTGTGTGCTGGCTGGGCCTGGCAGAGCTGTTTTACTCCCCTCACCTCCAGTTGCAGCTCCTGCCCCACTGCGCAGCACTGCTCCATTGGGGTGGAAGCTTTAGCGTTGGGGGAGGGGCGGGGGTGGGGGCAGGGGACAGGTGGAAAGCAGCTGGAGCTGGAGCCAGTGCTCTGTGTGCTGGGCAGAAGCCATGGCACTAAAGCTTCCACCTGCCCAGCTGGATCTGCATGGTGGCAGCAGCAGTGGGAGCTGGAAATGAGGGAGGCAGAAAAGCCTTGCCAGCCCCTGCCAGCGCACAGTCTGTGGTGCAGCTGCAGTCGGCAGGTATTGTACAGGACAGGGGGGCTGCGAGCCCCTGCAGCAGGCAGCCGCTGGGCTCCAGGCCTGCCACCACCTCCAAGCCAGCCCGGGTAGCCTGCTGCTCAAACAGTCATCTCCCATGCCCCCAGCCCGAGCCAAAGGCCCAGACCCCACAGCTCAGCCCAGGATGGCCTTGTGCATCTGTCCTCAGCAGCCCCTGTGGGCTGGCCTGGCTATTCCCTGCAGACCCAGCCCTGCATCTGCGGGTGAGGCAGACAGAAGGCAGTGCCATGGCAGCTGGCTCTGCCCTGCCCCTGGCTAAAGAGTAGAGGTGCAGGACCAGCCCTGCTCTCTGGAGCAGAGAGCACAGGCAAGCCCAGGGCTGCAGAGCATGCTGGGATGCTGGGGGACTCTGGTTTAACTTAAACCAGGAAGGGGCCTGGGACAAAAGTTGCATAAACTGGTTTGACCCAAATCAGTTAAGTCTACTACATTCAACCTGGTTTATCTTAAATCAGCTTTGGCCATTTTGAAACTGGTTTATGTGCACTGAATTTATGTTTTGTTCCAGGTTTAAACCAGTTTTTGATCACTTAAACCAGTTTGTGTGTAACTTGTGTCCCTAGCCACTGTGGTAACTTCTTTGCTGTTCTGCTGTGTCCAGGAAGCCAGTGCAAAACTGGATGAAAATAAAAGAAGAATCAAAGACAAAGAAGGGATGTGCTGAAAGAACAATGGTATAATAACCATTTCTGCCATTCAAATTAACTTTCCTGAGTAAACAAATTACCAGGAGTGCAGCTGCATTACAACAGTTGAAATACTAGTGATAATACTCATCAAATTTTCATCAATAAAAGATTCAGCGCAATAAGAAGGAATGAAAAATAGAATATGATCATATAATATGAGAAAATGAACTGAGGAAACAATTGGAGAAAATGTGTTTTCTAGATAACAGCTAGCTTTTATCTAAACACTTATACAGATTATTTTGGAATGTTTAGTTTGTGTAGCAATATAATTAGATAGCATGCTTGTCCATGTACAGTATAGCTCTGCCTTAAATCACAAGTACAATGTAAGTACCAAAATAAATTAACCACTTAGTTATTCAGCCTACAGTTTCTGGGATGTTTATGCTTGGTGTAATCTTTTTAAAAGAAATGGCTGGAGTAGACACCTCTGGAAAATGCAATCAAGTAATTTGATGCTGAAACAGTATTAAATTAAATAACATGCCTGTATGATATCAACAAAATAGAATTAGAGAACGTATTGGCCAAACGCATATAATTCAATGTAATATATTTAATCTGTGTAGCACAAAGAGAGGGCCTGATTCAAAGAGCATTAAAATGAAAGGAGCCTCCCTGCTGACTTAAATGGATTTTGAATCAGGCTGTTTAAATACACTTCTTACATTTGTTACAAAGTCATTATTTCAGAATCTAGGAATAATATTCTCGCCTGTGCAAAAGGTCAGCTCAAGAGCTATACACCGTTTGTACTTCTTCACAGAGTCATTTTAACCAGAGATGTTAAGAGATATTCAGACTTATGCAATCACAAATTACTTCCTTGAAATCAATGGAATTGCTGTTGAGATGAATATGGATTTGTTAAAGGAACCAATTCCATAAACATTTCCATTAGAATAGTCTTTGTAAGGCTTAACAAAAGAGATTTTAAATTGTTTAACTATTTAGTGGACGCTTGCTTTATGCAGTATTTTATCATCAACCTATCCTAGGTGATTAGTAATGGTAATTCTATGTTCACTATTTCAAATGCATCACTGATGCAATTGAAGTCAGTGAAAAGCAACCCTCCATTCTCAGTCAAGACACCCAGATGCAACATCATATACTGCTTCATGATATTAGGAAGAACTTTCTCATTATGAGGGTAGTTACCCATTGGAACAAGTTACCCAGAAGGGTTCTAGAACAGGGGCATGCAATTATTTCAGGTGAAGGGCCACTTACCGAGTTTTGGCAAGCCATCGCGGGCTGCATGGGTAGCCCTGACCCTTTACAGGTACCCGCACCCTCTGGTCACCATCTTTGGACTGGAAGTCACACCCCCTAACCCCTGAGCTGTGCCACCATAAGTCCCTTGCCTTGCCCCCCAAAATTACTCCTTTTAGCAAGGAGGTTTGCATCTCTGAACCATAAAAATACCAAATTATATTAAAAAAATCAAACATGTACTACAACATTCATTAATTTAATTTAAAAAATATTTTTGTCCTGATTTATATCTGTTTGTGTAGTGTCTATAGAGGTGATCATATAGTAGCTTAAAATGAAGTCCTACTCTTGTATATTGTGGGAGGGTGTGGGTGGGTTGGGTATAGGTTTGTGGGTATGTGGGGTGTGGGGGATTTGTGGAGCAGTGGATAGGTGTGAGGGGTGTGGGGTGTGGGTGGGTATGGTTTTTGTGGGGGGGGGCTATGTGTGAGGGGGAGGGACTCCTGCCACTCCTGGCCCCAGGACACCAGCACAGGCCCTGTGATCCCACTCGTTGCCACTTTCCCCCCATCGGCTACCACTGCCCGTCTTCTGCCACTTCCCTATCCCCGCATCCCCCCCTGCTCACCGCTCCAGCACCATGTTCCAGCTGCTCCTGCAGTCCCGGTGCCTGGGAACCATGTGGTGCCAGAGTGACCATCCAGCTGGTGGGCAGGGGGGGAGTGGGGAAATGGCTGCAGCAGGAGGGGGAAGGGGCGGTGAACTGGCACTGGTGCACTGGGCCGGCGCTGGTGGGGCCTGGAGCAGAGTGGCAAGGGCTCTATGGAGCTGGGCTGCGCTGCTCCAGCAGAGAGAGGGGGGAGCCAGCCCAGCTCCATAGAACCCCTGCCAGCCTAAGCCCTGTGCTCCTTCTGGCCTGCTCTGGGCCCTGCTGGTGCTGGCCCCAGTGCACCAGCATGGGCTCTGCACTCCTGCCCAGCTGTTGCTGCATGCCCTCTTACTGCCCCTTCTCCCGCCTGCCACAGTCGTTTCCCCACTCCCTCCTCTGCCACCCTCTGGCCAACAGGCCAGCTGCTCCAGTATCACATGGTTCCCAGCTGCAGTGCCTGGAATGCAGGAGTCAGCCCAGACTGACCCAGCCCTGAGGACTGGGGCGATCACCCGTGGTCCTCCACTGCCTCCCTCCCCCACTCCTTATCTGTATTTCCCTCTGGTGTAAGGAGGCAGGAACAGTCCCAGGTCAGATGCCCCTGCTTCAGAAGCCTCTGCTAGGCAGAGGATTTCGGAGGTTGCGGGGTGGGGGAGGTGGGGCCATGCTGGACTTACTGCTGCAGCTGCTTAGTTCTGTCGCTGGCTCCCCCTGGGTCCTACTGTCCCTGTCTCCTGTAATCTTTGACAGGCAGCAGGGGAAGATAAATATTAATTTTCTAAATTTTTTAGCAGCTCCATGGCCCAGATAGACTGGCCTGGCAGGCCAGAACGGAACTGCAGGCTGTACTTGGCCCACCCCTGTTCTAGAATCTCCACACTTGGGTGTTTTTAAAGAGCAGATTAGGCAAACACTTGACTAGGATGATTTAATCATAGACAATCCTGACTTGAGCAGGGGCTGAATTAGATGACCTCTTGAGGCCCCTTCCAGCCCTGCTATTCTATTCTATGATTCTACTGTTTCTTCACAAATAAGAAGTTTTAGTTTATTAAGGTTTCTATAGATTTTAAATTATATATAATACCTACTGAGGGGAAGAATGGTCTTAGTTATAGAGAATAATAAAATGAGGGGGCTAGAAATGAAATCCTTTAGCTAGTCTTATAGAAAAGAATGCACAGCAGTCACTATAAAAAAGTGAACACGCATTTAAAGATACCACAGAGTTGTCAATTATTTTTGCTCTAAAGATAGTGGCTGCTTGTTCAATACTATTATACATTAATTACTACCAGTTGCTAAATACCTACTGAGGATCAGGGCTTTCTATACAAGTTGCTAAGGAGAAAGAAATATATGATAAAGATTTCATACACATTTATCTCTGCTTTTAAGTAGAATTGTGCATTTTTACAAAGCATTGGTCATTGTCATAGGGCCAGGATGCCATGTATCTTAAGTTTTTTGCTATAAATGAGGAAAGCAAAATATATGTCCAGACAGAAAAAGAGAAAAGGCAAAGCAGTAAAAATACCAGCGAAAAATAGGCTGACCGGGCAAAGTGGGAAAGTGGGCTCCTATAATCTTGCGGAAAACATTAATCTAGCCTGTTACATCAAAAGTCAAAACCAGGAAAAATATCCCTGTTGTAAGAAGTGCTTTCCTTCTTACTACAATTCTGGGAAAACATAACTTGGTCTATTGAAATCACTTAGTTTGCTACCATTTTTTCAGTATCAGAGGTTTAAGGTACAGATACAGTCATCAAGAACAAAGTACTGGGGAGTGAGTGTTATGTAAAGCACTTATTCACCTTTCCAATCCCTCCTTTGTAGCATTGTTCTCTCCATGCAAGACTATTTCCTTTGCATTGGAATAGAGCAGTCTTCAAGCTACTCTAACTTATTATTATCTGCATTGCTATAGCATATAGGAGCCACTGTAATGGATTCCCATCATGTTGAGCACTCCTTATACATAGAACAAAAAGATTGTTCCTGTCTACAGTGAGGTTGTTGTCTAAGTAAGGCTGGGCTTTAGGCTAGGTACAGACATTCAAAAAACCTGAGGCAGAATTGATCTAAGTTACATGGTTTTCTGTAAGTGGCATAAGTTTAGAACAGTAGCAAACAGAACACATATTTTCCCTTTAGAGGAGGGGGGAAGGCAAATCTTAGACCAGGTTCCACCCTTTTTAAACCAGTCTATGTGTGCCAAACTTCTGTTCTGTTATGGGTATAGACTGGTTTCCAATCACATACACTCATAACAGTGTAATGTCTGTACCCGGGCATAATGACTGGAGATACCAGGCAAGCACCAGGTCTTTGTGTGTCACAGACTTTCCCTAGCCCCAGCTGCTTCTCCCTATATTTTTTCCCTTTTGCTTATGGTACCCTAGTATAATTATAGCAACTACAAAGGTTATTTTAGTCTCATGGATGTCCAAAGTAAATGGCAAATAAGTTACTACAGTACCTAGAAATCAGAGAGTTTAGTATTTCAGAGACCCTATATTATCTGTGTGCTATCAAAAATATTCCTGAACCACTTTACTCAATATACTCTGCTTTCCTCAGCAGCACAGGAAAAAATGGAAACCAACAATTAGAAGATCAGGCCCCAACTTTTCAAATTTGTTAAAACAAATGTGTTGACCTCCAGGGATATGGTAATTTATTTACCATTTACTTTGGATATCCATGGGACTAAAATAACCTTTGTAGTTGCTATAGTTGTACTAGGGTACCAGCTAGTGTTATTAGCACTCAGCTGAGTCAGACACTTTATATTGCTTTTATATGCAGAATTTATTCCATAATTAGAGCTGTGACTTGACTTTTTCAGCTGAAATAGTCCCTCCAGACCAGAGCTATGACCATATAGAACCATAACTTCAGTATTAAAAATAATTTCCTATTATTGAAGCTCAAATACCATATCACTTTCATTTATATGCATTCTAAACCTACTGAAGAGAGTCCTATATATATCTGATGTAGAAGATGACATTTTTAAATTATTTTAATTTAATTATTTATCACTTTGGTATGCTCATGAACAGATGCTTTGGAGAATATTTCTCCATTCTCTGAGAATTATGGACGCCTTACTTTATAATAATTTCAGTGGCAAGTCATAATTCCATTTTATAGTAACAGGTAAATATTGAATGGACTTGTGGTGTGCATGTTATTCTGCAAAGACAAATTTAATTCATTTCTTCTTGAAGGGAAATTACATTTTTAACTACAGCCAAGAAACTATATTTGAATAACACCTGATGAGGCTTGTGGTATGCAAACAACTCTTTATTATATATAGGAACTAATTTAAGAACTATATACAGTAAAGTGGTAACAGTCTTACTGCCATTGCAAGGGTCTTGTGTCTAGCTGCTTTCCTGCTCTGCTCCACCCATTTCCTCCTGGCTAAACCTTGGGATGTCATGCCCCTGGACACACTGCTCAGGTACAGGCAATACACTTTTACTAATAAACCAGTCTATATCCGTAACAGAACAGAAGTTTGGCACACGCAAACTGGTTTAAAAATGGCAGAATCTAGTCTAAGTTTTGCCCCTCCCCCTCACCAAAGGGGGAATGTGCGTTCTGTTCAATGCTGATCTAAATTATGTCATTTACAGAAAACCACATAACTTATATTTATTCCACTTCAGGCTTTTTGAGTGTCTGTACCTAGCCACTATGTTTACTATACTTACTCTTATACTTACTGTGCCTGGGTGGGGGGTGAATAACGAAATCTTTCTCCCTGGGACTCGCCTGCCACGCTTTGGAATGATGGAAGAATAAGAAGTTAATTCCCCAAAGAGAGAGAGCGTAGTAAATCACCCCAGAAGCAAGATAAAAAGAAAACTGGTTTATTAGTAACTTCACCACAGGTTGTGGAGCACTCTGGCTGTTCTCACAGCTCGTGGTTTCCCCTTTCTCCACCACTGTGCAACCCACTCCCACGAGTCAGTTAGCTCCACTCCAGTCCCACTCTCTTTTCTCTTTCCTGCAGTACCAGTGGATCCTTTCTCCATGGGATCTTCTCTCAACCAGTAAGTTTCTCCTCTCTTCCTTACCTCACCAGTCACTGTAGTTACCTATACCCAGTCAGCTGGTCTTATCCGCAAGCTGCTCCAGCACTGGGTCTGCTGCTCCTGGTGTCCCTGCTGAATCTCTCCATGCTGTGCCCCAGGGGCCAAAGGAGAACCCCTTGCTGTGGACTTAAGTAGCTGCTGGCTCCTAATCAGTTAATATTCACTCCAGGTACGATCCCCTTCCCAACTGTGTTTATTAAGTAATTAACTTTGCCCTGTCCCTGACCTGACTACTTGCAATTTAGTAACATCAAAGGAACAGAGCTGTCTTTTCCCTGTTACACTTACTATATGCCACAACACATATGTATTTCCAGATCTGGTAAGTGATAAATAGCCAGCTTTGTAAAGGGATTTGGGTCCCTATAGGTGTCTAATAGGGGTGTGTGAAGCAGGCCATATTTGATTCAGATTCAGCCTGAATAGGGGACAGTAATTCAATTAGTTGATTCAGATCACTGTCCCCAATTCGATTCGGCTGAATCTGAAGATTCAATGCTGATTCAGAGAATCAGTGATTAGGCTGCAGACACAGCTTTAAATATTTTTTCTACCTACCTTGAGGTACCAGTGCAGCTTATGACTGCTGTGATATTGGGGTGATTGGAGCGTCCCAGAGGAGCATGGCAGGGCCCCCATGTGCTCAGTGGTGAACCTGGAAGTGGACCAGAAGTATGTCCGGTCTACTTCCAGGTCTGCTGGGGAGTGCACTGCCCCACCCCCACCTGTACCCCCAAGCTCAATGATCAGCCATGGGGGAACCCTGGGTGCCCCCCCAGACCCAGGAGGCACCAGTCACTGAGCCGGAGGGGTTCGGGAGGGCCCTCCTGCATGCTTCCTGGAGGACCCGGAAGTGGATTGTAAGTGCTTCTGGTCCATTTCTGGGTCTGCTGCTGAGTGCACTGGGGATCCCCCACACTCCTGTGGGATGCTTCATCTGCCCCAGCATCACAGCACTGATATGCTGCCTGCTACCTTGAGGTATGTAGAAAAAACATTTAAAGGTGTGTCTATGTCCAAATTGCCGAATCTTTCTGAATCTCTCCACATTGATTCGGAGGGTTCTGATTGGATTTGGAGAGATTAAAAAGTCCCCTGATTTGATATGGATTCAGAGATTTGGCCACCGAATCAGGCCAAATCTCTGCCAGATCGAATCAGGGACTGAAGCTTTGCACAGCCCTAGTGTCGAAAAGCCTTTTTAACAACTAAGTCAAAGTATCATTCTTGAAGTGACTGAAGAAATGTTCATGTTGTTCTTAATGATACAATGCATATCTTAAGTGCTAGCCACATACATTGGAGAAAGAAAAGTTTCTGGATCTTCATAAGAGGATATAGGTGCAGCAGAGCTCATTACTCAATAAAGGCTTATTACTAGTTAGCTTACTAGACATGTAGGCTTTGAATTGAAGTATGGTGAGGAGGAGGAAGAAGATATAACACTACTCATGTTAAAATTATTCTCTTCCCTGTTTTGTTCTTGAGTAACTTATACTGCTGCCATCAAAAGTTTGACAAAGTTTGAGAGACAGTGCTATATTAATGTATTGAAAATTGTCATTGGGCCTACATTTCAAAGTACAAACCAAAGGATGCAAAGGATGTTTTTTAGTTGTTAAATATGAGATGGACACACACGTGCATGCACGTACCCAAGCATATCTTTTATAAATTTTGAAGCTAGACAAAGTATTCCCTAGTTCCTATACATCATGCATATTAATTCCAGGGATGTGAACATCTTTGTCTCTATTCCCATTGCAAAAATGTAAATAAATAACATTTTTTTTCTATTGTATTAGAGTTATTCTCCATATAAATTACCTGCCATATGGATAATTAATTAAAATTAGTTACCTAAAACTCACTCTGGTTTGTTTGTTGATTTCAGCATCCTTAATGAACATTCATACTGACAGCTTTGTGAATTTCCACCAAGGAATTTGTTATACAATCTGTTTCATCCAAAGGTTTGTGCTGCAGGAAATGCCACTCCAGTGAGAAATTATGAAAAAGTGACTGATGTGGTGCAATGCTTCAACATGCATTCAAACCTCCAACTGAGTTGTACCTTCCCACAAAACTGTGCCATTAGCATGCCACTTGGCAGAAGTAGCTATATGAGGAATCCTTTTCTCATTTTTCCAACTAGATCTTCAGGTGTGCTAAGTGGGAAAAAGAAGCTTCTTTCTTCCTTTTCTGAGGACATTTGTGTTTCCATACAATACAGAATGCTCAAAAATGTTTCCTAGTGACTGTGCTGGATTATTCCTGGCCTTTATGTGGGTGTACAAGTGTGAATGATGGTACAAAAATCCTACGGAGGGGTTGGCCAGGATTTTAGTATCTACACTCCCTTGAGAGCAGTGTGTGAGGGCTGGAGGAGGAAGGACATCTAGGAGGCTCATCCATGACCTCAACCCCTCCACTCCATTCACAATAGCTACCCTACTGTGTTGGAAGGGAACAGTGCTATATTCCTCTTCCCCCTCCTCCTCCCACCCCTTGAGGTAACAGTGAAAGCATTTTCTTTTGAGCTCTGGGAGACCTCATCCCACTTTGTTGTTCAGTGCTTCACTTCCTTTAACACCAGGCAATAGCTATATGGCCCAAAATAACCTTCTGTCTTTAAACATATTACAGTGCTCTCCATTTCCCAGCTTCTTTTGTGAAGAAGAGCAGCCTTGTCATGCACTGTCCTTTGGCAGCAAGCTCATGCTTCCGGTTTTTAGTCAAAACAGTTTTAAGTTATTATATGTACCAGTGGGGGACCCCGCAGAAGCCAGTGGAGCTTGACAACCACCCACAGGGGCCTTGCTCTTTCAGCCCTCATGAATCCCTCACTAACTGACTGGAATTTGACATTTCATTTGCATCCATGCACTGCATGTGTGAGCACAAGGCAGAGCAGCCTGCTCTTAAAATCTGCAAGCGATTTCAGTGCTATGAAGAAGAGGAGACGGCAGCTCTAGTTCGAGCCAAGTGTAGGGCCAGGCTTGCCTCATGTAAATTTGTTAATGAAATTACTCATCAGACTATGTCTGGCTCCTGCTATGCCTTTATTCTAATCTCTTGCATCCCTCTGAAGCAAGGCTAGTTGTAGGTTTACGCCTTTAATTACTGAATGAGAATGCAAATGCAAAAACCATTAACATTGTTGCGACAGACATGGAGAGTGGTCTTGTCAACAGGAAGTTCCTCCTGTTTGCAGGCCATTTTCTACTTCAGTTAAATCCAGTGGGGTTCTTTTCCCTGTATATCAGTGGAAGCATGTTTTCTAGGTGCTGGGCACCTGATATTTATTCTGTTCACAGAAAACAACTATTGCCCACCTCTATGAACTTTCTGTGCTCTTATTTCAGAGCTTTTTTTCCCTAACATTAATCACAACTTGCCTATGAGGCAGGTATTATAGCCTTGATGTTAAATGGGGAAAGAACAGCCCTGAGAAGCTAAGAATGGGATTTTCCAAAGTACCTGTGTAATTTAGGAGCACATTGAATTTCACTGGGATTTATGGCCCTTAAGTCACAAAGGTATTTTTCAAATTAACACACTTGGTGCCTTGCCTAAGGGTCAGAGTTGCAGAGCGGATCACAGAGGCCAAATGTCCTAAGCTCTCCTTCTGTACCATTCTAATCGCTACTCCCTGCCCCAAAAAGAAATTAGGACAGTGATGCCTTCTCTATCACAGAGGGGCATGAAGAAAAGGAATTAAAAATTAAAAGGAATAAATAAATAAAGCTGGAAAAGCTGGATTCTGTTCATTATTTGTTCATGTTCCTTGGTTTGTTTCCTTATTTCATTCTTGAGGTTTCACTCAGATGAACTTGCTCTCATTAAAATGGAACAATTTAAAAATGAAAATGAAAAATAAAGTCAGGTTCATTTTTGAGTGCCCAGTAGCTGGCACAACAGATTCTATACAGTGACAGCTGCCTGGGATAATTATTAGTTTATGACTTCGGTTTTTTTTCTTACGTGGCCGCCTAGGAGGCCAACTAAAAGACTTCACATATCTTCCCTTGAATGCCTGGGATTTGGGAACACAGCAGCACAGTATGTGAGCTGTCAGTCCCTTTTAGTCTGGAAGCCCAGGACCTCTTCATCTGTGACTGCAGCATGCCTGCTAGCCTTTAACTCCTCAAAATCCTTCACCATAAATTTTGTACTACATCACTATCAAACTTATTTCTAAATGAACAACTTCAGGTTGTAGTTGAATTTGGCATCCCTGAGAGTGAGATAAGTATCCCACCTTCCTCCTTTTGGCTAATTCAACTCCTTTTCACACAGGCCCCTTACTGTTCTTTTCTGAGCAGAGACTTGGGGTCCCTTCACACATTACATTCATACCATGATTAACTTGTTAATTGTGGCATAAATGGCAAGGGTGCTACATGTATACCCACGTGCCATAAAATGACAAACCAGCCATAAAAAAATTCTACATGCATGTATTATACATAGAACATTTTTATGGGTGGTTTGTATGGCGCCTTAAATTAAATGTGTAGCAGAGACTTATGGTGATTTTTATTAGGTGTTGGCTTTATGATGATGATATCTTTCCATTCAGGAGAAAGATCAAAAGCCATCAATAAAATGTGATTTTATTTCCAACCTAGGCCTCAATTCACCAAAGTAATTCAGTGCTCTCTTCAGTATAGGAAATGAATAACCTTATTGACACAAAAAGGATTTCATGCAGGCACTGTACTGGAGTGAACTGGCTGAACTAGAGTCTGACTCAGTATTGAAACTCAGACCTCATCGGCTTGTTCAATAATGTGCTGCATGTCATAGGTTAGTTCTCACATATAGTTCATAGATTTCATAGACATTAGGGCTGGAAGGACCCTGAAAGATCATCGAGTCCAGCCCCCTGCCCCAGGGGCAGGAAGTCAGCTGGGGTCAAAGGATCCCAGTAAGATAAACGTCCAATTGACTCTTAAAGGAATCCAGAGTAGGTGCTTGTACCACTTCCGGCAGCAGTCTGTTCCAGGCCTTGGGGGCTCGGACTGTAAAGAAGTTCTTCCTTATGTCTAGCCTGACATGGTCTTGGAGGAGTTTGTGACCATTTGACCTTGTCATCCCATGGGGCACTCTGGTGAACAGGCGTTCCCCCTCAGATCCTGATGTACACCCCTTATATACTGATAAGCCACATAGTCCATTTTTGATACAATAATCACCAAAAAAATTGCCTGAACATAGCAACTTTTACCATGAATGACAGGCTACTCAAGAGATTTGGATAAATGTCAGGAGCAAGGGAAAAAAACAGGACCAGTCCAAAATGTGGAGGATTTGGCAGAGTTCTGGACTTGTGGCAAAATCAGAAGACTGTTATTTAATTTGTTTACCTCTGTAGGACAGAAGTCTGAAAGTTGATTATGAACTGAATCACCTGACTCGTAAGAGAAAAATGGATATTTGAACCAGATGGATATTGGTGCCAGATGTTATTAAAAACAGAAAGAGAGAAACTCTGTTGAAAAGCTGTCTCCCAGTATTGCATATATGTTGGCATTCTTCTCTTGAGATTTAGTGTCATAGATAGCAGTTGCCTTTCAATGAGAAACCCTTCATAGACTCTTTCTCCACGGCAAACCTGCCAGTCTTCCTGCAGGGCAAATGTAGTGCCCTAATCTGGATTTATGGATGGTGCGAGTTCAAGGCTGGGGGTATTGAAATATTGGATGGAAGCAACTTAAATACTTTGTGTCATTACAAAAGAGACACATAACAAATGATGAAAATACTTTTTCATTCAACATCTCCTTCTTAGACAACATTACTGGTTTCAATGAAATGAAAGGAGAATATCCCTCTAAAATGACTATTATTTATTCATTGTTAAGATCCAACCACACACTTGGTTTTGTACAAGCCACCAATATTAAGGCAGTGGAGTAGAGAACTTCTCAGGTTAATTTATTTTTGCCTTAAGTGGTTTTATCGTACTTCCCAAATCATTTGGATATTCAAGGTAAGATTCTTTTAGTGGATTGGTTCTTTCCTTTTCTTGGAAATGGAGGATAGGTGGAGAATACATCTTTGACTACTTGTAGTACACATAAAAATGCACACCAAATGGGATAGAGAAAAATGGAATATACTTAAATACAACTTCTATCTCTTGACTTCTTTTAGTTCAAACATTGGATAAACACAAGTACAGCCTATGGGACATGATCTGGTTGCCCTCTCTTGGAAGCTACCCTCCTCAGGAATATATTTGTTTTTATATTCCTCTAGGCTCAGGAGTTCAGGGTCCCTGAAAAATATTGAACTGTTACATTTCTCCTGGCTGGCTATGCTAGAGCATTATTAAATATAAAGCAAGCAAAGAGAGGAGAAACAAAATGTTACTGAAGGGCAAAATTAAAATCCTGTGGAGGCTGGGAGAAAAGGATAATTACAGACACCTTAGGCCTGCACCTTCAGAGTTGCTTATGACATTATGTTCCTCGTGATGCTGCTGTAATGGGAATGTAATGTATGTAACAGCAGGAGGAATGGGGCAGTCTGCAGAGCCATGCTGACTATTAATTTGGACTACAACTCCCAAGGGATGGCAGGGCAAGGGAAAAAGGAAGAGGAAGCTTGAGGCTGGAGTAAGGGGAAGAGACAGGAGTGTGCACATAGAGCCTGGTCATCCCTACACAGAAGAGTGCACTGTGGAGCTGGAGATCTCATTAGCTCGATCAGCCAGGACTGTGGGCTGAAGAAGCTGGACTCGGACTTGGGGGCAGGTGCAGGATGCTGTTTGAATGCTCTAGGAACTAAAGGTTGTTTGGGGACACTTCTAGAGGTGTGTGTGTGTTTTTGTGGGGGTTACCAAGTGACCTTAGTAATGTTAATAATGTAACGCCCAAAGGGTTAGCTCTTTTGTCCCATGAAAAGTATCCAATCAAATCACACTTCTAATAGTGCATGCATGGACACTGCTCATCTTCCTTGCTGCTCTAATAGTTGTGGAAGCTCCCCAACCATCTTGAAAGCTCCTAATCAACATTTATTTTAGTCGAAACAATCCTTGACTGCACATTTCTTTGACTTCATTTTGTGTGCTTTCTTTCAGGGACATTTTTGTCAATATAGCATGGTCACAGGCTAAAATGACATCCTGCTGCCTTTCACTCATATGGACAAATTAAGATTTCAGCCAAGGGGAGAGTTCAAAGCAACCATTGACATTTACTAGATTGGGACTACTGGGAAACTGGAACACTGTACTTTAGGGCTTGTATACACATACTTGCATTATTTTGTTTCAATTTGGTTTATGAAGAGAAAATAGCCTACACTACGTTAACCTAACCAAGCAGAGAATGTACGAATGAATTTGACAATGCCATCTTGCAGCTTTTTCCCTTATTGTTTGGATAATTGCATTGTCAAGAATTACTTATCATACATTTAGCACTTAATACCCATTTATTATGAGTTCATGTAACTGTTATTTAAGGAATAATACATGCTAACTCCTTTCTACGCCATTTGATGCCACTTTGATTCTGTAATTGCTGGTTTCCTAGGATATTATGCCACAAAACCTGAAGAAATAATTGGTTGTTTCATTCCAGACAATATGTTCTGGAGATGCATAGAGCTTAACTGGCAGATTTGTAACAGTGCAATAGAGGCATAAAGCAAATGAATGCTAACCACGGAACAGGATTGCACAATGTCACTTACGTAGCTGCTGGTATCGTGCAGCAGTAGTTAAAATCGTTCAAAGGAAAAGGATTCTTTATGCAAATACTTTAAGTTTTATGCCTTTGGGGATGCCATTTGCAAGAACATGCCAGCATGACAGATGGAACAAGTACCAATTTGATGAGAAGTATAGGGGATTCACTAACAAATACTAATGTTCTAACACTCAGCTGTAATTATTTTTTGTTTGCACTGTATACACTGAAACTTACAGGCACAACTCATTATTTTGTGCTTGATTGATTGTTTTTATAAGCACATAAAAGCAAAATGAACACATCTTTGAACATATATTTTAAAGTACTATTTTAGTGAACTTTTGTCAGGAGGTGGTAAAATGTTAAGATATGTTTTGTTTTTCCTGATATTTTCCATTATAGTAATCATTTCACTATGAATTCTGATATCTAAGTAAAAGTAATAGCTGTTTGTAGGTCCGTGTATGAGCGATAGGGTTGGTACAACTGACTATTATTAAGATTCCTGATGCTTCCCATAGCAAGACCTTCTATAATTTTTGCAAGCTTTAGCCATTTAAGCTGAAACGTCATGCTCAGTGCCTGACTAAAGCTTATTTTTTTTCTTGCAAATTTTAGCCAAAATGGGGCAGCTCATTTGAGAATGAGACTAAGGTATAAGACCACGTTGTTCTGTGGTAAATTCTATCGGCCTTATTTTATTTTTTATTTAAAAGGTTTATGCTTCATAGTAAGGACTTGAAACTTGGCAGTGGGATAATCCGCCTTTGCATTAGGGACTTGCCTTGTGCTATCCCCGTTAAAATCTTTCCAAATTTGGCCAAGTTAGAATCCTTTCAAAAAAATCATAGTTGGCACATGCTCACAGTAGAGACTCTGCTTTTAACAGCTAAATTCCCCAAAGATTCTGTACACTTTGGGCAAGGCTGAACAGGGCTTTGCCTTAATAATTTATGCTGCAGGCTGTGTTGAGTTAGGGGTCCTGAACTGAGAGAAGAAAGATTATTTCTTCCATGCTCTCTACACATACTGTATACTCTATATACTGTCTCTAGTGGGTTATGGAATAGAGAAAATCCCACACAATTTACTGATTCGTTTTGATGCACTGGCTGGGGGAGTAGTTAGCTGATTGCACAATTTCACAATGTTTACACTCTTAATTCATACAACACAATTTTATTTTAAAACTCTTTGCTACGTATATAACACTGCTTAGCTTTAAGAAATACCACCAACATTAAGAACACAACAACTACATATATCAGAAACAATGCTCTGAATGCACTTCCTTCCCAAACAATGCTATAAGAATTAGTGTTACAAAAACAACTACAATTACAACTAAAAGTTAAATTTGAATCAATACTATTATTTTTAATAATATACTTACAACCCTAGAATTCCGAGAAGCCAAATACCAAAATATGGTTTCATTCCTCAGTAGTACAATTTAATGGGTTGGCCTCAGTAGTACAGTTCAATGGGCTCGCCTCAGTAGTACAGTTCAATAGGCTGGCCTCAGCAATACGATTCAATGAGCTGGGCTCAGCAGTGATAGGACTAAGTCCCCTTCCTTCAGTCCCTTTCGGGCACTCTGCAGCTTCAGCGTGAACTAAGAAATTCGTGTTCACAGAGAGGGTGGTTCAGGTGATCAATCTGATCTGGCCTACATGTGCGATTCTTCCTTCGTTGTTCTGCAAGTGAAGTCACCTCCAAATTGGGATAGTAAGTTACAGTTTTTGTTGAGTGAGCTGCCGTCATTGGGCTCCTCCTACTCAACCTGTCATTACCCCCAAATTTGGGCTCGGATCTTACTCAACAGATTCTTTTGAAATTACCTTTGGGAAACTTCCATATCACTGCAAATGCCCTTTTCTTACCAATCTGGTCAAAAGGCCTTAGGGTTTGATCTCTCGGAACTCAGGATATTTGCTCTCTTTGTAAAAGACTTCTAAAGATAAAATTTAAATTAAGACTTTAAGCGAAGTCAGGACCTTTTGCACGTAGTCCAAAAACAATGACTTAGATAAGGAGATAAATCTTATCTTCTTCCTGAAACTGGCTAATGGGCAACCATTACAAAATTCAAACTATTTCATTCAATATGACATATACAATTAATTGCAGATACCATTTAATTATTTTTGATTCCCTGCCAGCACTGTCCCCGTGCTTCTTAATTATCAGCTCTTAATAACTGGTCTATGCTGGCTAATTCTTTATTATTTGATTTTTTTCCCCTTGTGTGCTGCATTAACCAGAGTTTACTGTATGCCAGATCTACCTGAGGAAACTATTAGAACAAGGTCTGCTGTCTCTAAGCTTCTTTGCACATCCTTATGTTCCCTTTAGGAAAGCAAATGCTGCAGTTATTCAAGTAAGCTTCCTATCAGCTCCATCCCCCTATGGTCCATTGTTTAAACAGCTATAAAATAATGCCCTCACATGCCAAAGAGTGGACATATCTGTAGCCTAACCATACAATGCTGGCTAAGGCCTGGCAATAGCAACTCCTCCTGCTGAAAAAGAAATGCACTAGACATTGGGCCCAGGATCAGGTACAAAATGAGTAGCTACTTCCTGCTAATCATTGATGTCAGTCATTAGGATCTTAATTCAGCTACTCTAATTTGGAATTATTGTAGTCAATCACATACCAACAAATCATAGTCAGTTATGTGTTAGGTACAAGAGGAGAGAACGCAGCACTAAGAAGGGATTATGGAGTATGGTTACCTGAAAGGGAAGTGGGACCAGACATGGCCCTGGAAGCTCTCTTCCAGTCTATGTTCCTAAGGGAGAAGTAGCAATTACAAAGAACTGCACATTAGAGTCCTATACAATATTAAAGCAAAAATTAAAAGCTTCTGACCTCTGTCAAAGCTGTGTTCCCAATCATAGGATCCCTCTACAACACCTATATCATTAAGGCAAAATCAGCTAGCCCTTACTTGCATGAGTAGTTGTGCTGAGGCCTTGGTTTTTACAATCAGAACTGTCACTAGTGCCTAACTTAAAGAAGAGAGTGTGTCCTTTGCTAATGGTTGGCATGAGAGAAGCAGAAATTAACACTGAGCTTGTAGCTTATGCATATTTTTTTCTTTACAAAGAACTGATTAACAAGTGTTAATGACTTTATTTGCTTCAGGAGTTGGGTCCCTAAAGCACAGGAGAATGGGATAAAATCCAAGAGTAGGCAATAGCTGTTCCCATTTGTAATTGGTATGTCAGAGGTCCCTAGCAGGAGGTGGTGTGTATATCACTCTGCATATTAACTTATTAATGATGTCTCTGGGTGGTCTGACCAAAAACTGACTCACCATCAAATCCATTTTCAAATGACAGTAGACATATCAAAACAAGTTGTGTATATTATAATTCAAGTTTGGGAACAGACTATTGAGTTTTACGGTCACCTCATTAAACATACCAGGCTGGGCATTTTCTTAATTAAAGAAAACTTTCACAATGTCTCCAACAAGAAAATAAACTGCACAAACAAATAATGAATGACGTTCTTTAACGCGAACGTGGCAAACGCACAACCTGATTAAAAATGAACTCTGCAGACTTTCCCGAGTGAAGTACAGATCTTGGCATTTTGCCCTGGGAGTGGATGAGCTCATTTTGATCAAATCGTCTCCGGCCCAAGTCTGGACTACTAGCCCCAAACAAACTTTGTGTTACATTTCTCTGCCTACATCTTCTCCTCACAGACTCCATTCCCTGAGTTTATCAGGAAGAAGCAACAAAATGGATCAAAATATCACATTAAAAGGCTATTTTTCTGGTACAACCAAGCTAAACAAAGGAGAAGAACCCATTTAAATTGTTAACCCCACAGTCCTGGAGCACTTTCATAAAACTATGGAAAGTCAAAATGTCTAATTCCTTGGTAAATTACTTATTGTACATGGCTACTAGACTTGGGTGGGAATTTTTGACAATGTAGATTTTCTGGATTTTTTTCACAGAACTGGAATGTTTCACGGAAGTAGTTCAGTTTTGATTAAGTTCTGCTCAAACATAGGCATGTGTCTGTTGGAAATCTACCCAGTGTCCTGCCAGCTTACCTGCTGAGCTGCTGGGGAGACTGGACTTCCAGTGTCTGCAGCTCTGGGGCAGCCCTACCATATGAAATGCCCTGCTGTGCAATTGGGCGTCTAGAAGATCCAACGAGACCAAGCTGGACACGGTGGTGTCAGTGCTACCAGGCCCAGGAAACAGGCATCTTTGGGAACTCCTGCAACAGCTAGGAGTCTCCAAATTCCTCGGCTTCTGAGTGTGCTGCAGGACTCTGAAAGCCATGACCCCCTAAGCTCCAGAGTACTTGGGCATCGAAGTGGTTGGCTGCTCCATTTTATTTTGAAAAAAAAATTAACAGAAGCTTTGCGAACCTGAAAAATCTTTCTGAATGCCCTAGTGATGGCAAATGTGTTGGATTTTGTTCTAGTTACAAAATGTTAGAAGTCCCATCAGAATGAAAAGTCCAGGTTTTAATTAGCTCAAGTGACTATGTGATCCCTGGCATCTGGGAAATGTTAAAGTTAACTACTAATGGGCACTGGCCTGCTTTCTCTGTAACAGTGGTTGTCAATTTTTTTTTACTGTAAATCTCTTTACCTGCAAAGTACTGCTGCTCATACTCCCTGCATCCAGTGTGTCTGCATGTTCATTTTTTTTAGGAAGAGTCTTGGCACTGACAGCAATGCCATTACTCATTGCACGTTTTCCAATCAGAGGCTCCACAGCCATTATTAAAATGTAGTTATGGACGCCTTGGCAAAGTGCTGCATACCCAGAGGGATATCTGCACTCCAGTTTGAAAATTACTGCTCTGTACCAACCATACAAAGAAAGGTCCAAACCAAAATAATTTTAGGGCATTTCAGTATCTGAACATTGACCTTAATCCATATTTTAGAGCTGGAGTGATCTTGACTATGGGCTGAAACAAACTCTGGTTCTAAATACCCCCTTATTTAGGAGTATCCACAATCTGTGTTTTTTTGGCTTAATTCCATTTTTAATTTGGAATATCTCCTGTGGAGAAGTGCCCACAGTACTGTCTATTGTTCTGTTTATATATTTCTTTTTGATGTAAATTAAATTGTGCAAATTAGACTTTTTCTCCTTTCCTCCTTTGATCAAAAGTTGGGGTCTCTTTGATTAAGCTATAGTGGTCCTGTCTAGAAAAACCCCTTTCGGAAATTAAATGAGACTTTAAAAAGTACCATCTCACAAATGAATTAAAGCCATTGGCTTGCAGTCCAAAATGTGATCTTCAAAAGCCAGAATGGCCTTTGGGGACCTGCTAAAATTATATGTCTAGACAGAGGGAAATTATGCTGGTGCAGACACTATCAAAGGCAGACACAGGACAGATTCCAAAGATCCCTTTACAGAGTGCTCGAAGCAAGTTAGAAGACAGGTATGAGTGGCAGGACCACAGCCATAGCATGGCCCTTGGCACCGATTTAGAGGGGGCACCAGGGTGGTGGCCCCCAGGGAGTCTGTGTAGCAGCAGGCAGCCACAGTGTGGGGAGCTTGCACGGTGGAAGTAGCAGCCAGTGGAAGGGGGGGGCTGTACTCTTCAGCATGCAGCACCCGCTTCTCCCCACCTCCTGTCCTCTGGTATCTCTGCCTGGGTTGCAAAATCACTTCTGGAGCACCATATGTCACACTGAGGACATTGCACATGGAATACAGACCCTGAATCTGTTGTCAGTCTGTCCATCTCTCCCCTCCCGGACTTCTCCCCACTAAGATGGGTGAAAGCCACCGTAGTTCCCCTCACCAGGGTTTTGAGCTTGGTGCTGTGCAGCTATTCATTCTGGTAAGGCTCTGTGAAGGTGGTTCCAGATGCAGCCAGGACTGGCAGCTGTTAACTGGCTTTAAAAAAATCACGATGCCAATTTACAATCAATCTACTGCTTTCTACAGCATCAGGAAAGCTGAGCAGATGTAGCACGATCACAGTTGTTTCAACTACCAAGCTAAGAGGGTGTTGCATATTGAATGAGCTTTGTACTTACAGACTAGTTAATTCCCCTGCTTGAATGTTCTACTCATTCCCAAATAATAAGCTATTGATTTCAATGGCACGCTAATGGATTGCAGCATAAGCAGGTCTGGTAGAAGCCTAGTATTGAGAAGGCATCAAAAAATGGAAATTCATTCTTTTTAGTACTAGAGAATGGCTCATAAAGACAAATAGAACCTGATAAGTTGCTGAGCAACAAAGAGTGTTGGGGATGCACAGCGCCTGTCAGAGTTGGCTTCAGCTATTTTAGAAACTTGTTTATAAGTGTTTGGTATGCTGAGTATTGTGATGATACCATCAAAAAGCTGTTACTGATGCAAGTTCTGCTGAAAGCTGGGCCTGTCCCTCAAGTGACTTAAATGCACCCATGCAGCATGCTTGTGGTCTGAATTTTAAAAGCACAGGCCTGACCTAACATCAGACAGTAATTCTCTGGAAGGCACTCTACTATATATATGAGTTCAGCTGTATTTTTGCTAAAACAGAGAGAGAGAAAGAGAGCGAGAGAGAGAGATCTTAGCAAAAATACAGCTGAATTCATCCTTTTAGAACATGTTTTCAGCAATTTGCCTTTATAAACTGCTGATGCTAAAGTTGCATTTATTGGTTGTTTGGAGTTTCAAATTGCAAGTGTGAAATTGGATTGTTAGTAGATGTTCTTTCTAAAATAGTTTTTTTCCTCCTTTTTTCTCAACAACCCAATCTGCCAGGTGTTTAGAATTCAGTTATTTATATTTTCCCCCAGGAGTAGGATCTGTCATTGGTCTTAAGACTTTGGTCGCAGGAGAACACAAGGGGTGGAACTGAGGCCCAGAAAAGGAATATATTAGGGCTGTGCAAAGCTTCAGTCGCTGATTCGATTCAGCGGATATTCAGCCTGATTCGGCGGCCAAATTCCAAATCCAAATCAAATTAGGAGACCCTTTAATCTCTCCAAATCAAATCAGAACCCTACAAATCGATCTGGAGAGATCCAATGATCTGGACATAGACACAGTTTTAAGTGTTTTATCTACATACTTCAAGGTACCAGGTGGCTTGTGAATGCTGAGATGGTGGGGCAGATGGAGCATCCCACGGGAACACAGTGGGGTCCCCAGAACGCTTGGTGGCAGGCTCGGAAGTGGACCAGAAGCACTTCCGGTCCACTTCCAAGTCCGCTGAGGAGCATGCAGGGATGCCCCTTCCCCCCACCCCCCGGCTCAGTAACTGGTGCCTCCTGGGGCTGAGGAGGCACCCAGGGTTCCCCCGTGGCCAATCACTGAGCTGGGGGGGACACAGGGGAAGTCCCCTGCACACTCTCCAGTAGACCCGGAAGTGGACTGGAAGTACGTCCGGTCCACTTCTGGGTCCACAGCCGAGCACATGGGGCCCCCCTCTCCACATTCCTGTGGGATGCTCCATCCACCCCACCATCTCAGAGTTCACAAGCCATGCCTGGTACCTCGAGGTATGTAGAAAAAACATTTAAAGTTGTGTCTATGGACAAATAGCTGATTCTCTGAATCGGCATTGAATTTTTGGATTTGGCCGAATCAAATCAGGACAGTGATCTGAATAAACAAATCGAATCGCTGTCCCCTGAATCAGACTGAATTCAAATCTGAATCGAATACAGCCCGCTTTGCACACCACTAGAATAAATAAATAAATAAATATATATATATATATATATATATAAAGGTAGGAATGTGGGAAATATATCATCCTTATTTAAAAGTTTTTTTTATGATTTCCCATATTCCTACCTGTTCTCCACCCATGTATATGTGTATATACAGGTAGAGACAGAGTAGGAACATGGGAAATACACATGCACACATATATACATTTCCCATGTTCCTACCTCTATATATTTACATCTGTAAATAAATATACATACACACACACATACATGTGTATATAGTATATATGTGGATAGTGTATGTGTGTGTATTTCCACCCCCCACCCCATGTTCCTACCTCTTTTCCACCCATATAAAAACACATACATGGGTGGGGAAGAAGTAGTAATATGGGAAATCATAAAACCTTCTAAATAAGGATTGCAAGTTTGCCAGACTTATTCTACATAAGCCCCTGAAACTTTTGCATTTTGATACTTGCTGCTTTGTATCTAAAAACTGAACCTGCAGAGCATAGATAACAGCTACAAGTTAATTCCTTCATAGATTCATAGATTGACTGTAGATTCATAGATTCATAGATGTTAGGGTTGGAAGGGACCTCAATAGATCATCGAGTCCGACCCCCTGCATAGGCAGAAAAGAGTGCTGGGTCTAGATGACCCCAGCTAGATGCCTATCTAACCTCCTCTTGAAGACCCCCAGGGTAGGGGAGAGTACCACCTCCCCTGGGAGCCCGTTCCAGACCTTGGCCACTCTAACTGTGAAGAAGTTCTTCCTAATGTCCAGTCTAAATCTGCTCTCTGCTAGCTTGTGGCCATTATTTCTTGTAACCCCCGGGGGCGCCTTGGTGAATAAATACTCACCAATTCCCTTCTGTGCCCCCGTGATGAACTTATAGGCAGCCACAAGGTCGCCTCTCAACCTTCTCTTGCGGAGGCTGAAAAGGTCCAG
>NW_005842337.1:613474-625753 GCF_000455745.1 Alligator sinensis | reverse complement strand
GCCCACTTCCCCCCAGGTCGAATATGACCCATCCACTACCACCCTCTGAGTACAACCCTTCAGCCAATTTGCAATCCATCATACCGTGTAGGCATCGATGCCACAGTTGCCTAGCTTTTTAATGAGGATGGGGTGGTCGACAGTGTCAAAGGCCTTGCTGAAGTCCAGAAAGACTACATCCACGGCGACACCTGCATCCAATGCTTTTGTGACCTGATTGTAAAAGGCAATCAGGTTGGTCTGACATGACCTGCCCTTAAAGAAACCATGCTGGTTGCCCTTGAGCATCATCCCTGATGCTGGCCATCACAGATGTGCTCCTTGATGATCTTCTCAAAGAGTTTCCCCGGGATTGAGGTAAGACTGACGGGCCTTTAGTTGCCCGGGTCCTCCCTCCTCCCTTTTTTAAAGATGGGGACCACATTGGCTATCTTCCAATCATCTGGCACCTGGCCTGAGCACCACGAGCTGGTGTCCTTCATGAACCTTCACGAACTTGGCTAGTGAACCCTTCACCCCCACATCCAAATCATTGATAAAGATATTGAAAAGCATTGGACCAAGTACGGACCCCTGAGGAACACCACTGGCCATTTCTCACCAGGACAACACAGATCCGTTCATTAGAACTCTCTGGGTCTTACCCTGCAGCCAGCTTCCTTCCCACCTGACTGTCAAGCAGTTAAGCCCACAATCCTCCAATTTTCCCATGAGAATGTGGGATACCAGATCAAAGGCCTTTTGGAAGTCTGGGTATAAGTCTGCCATGTCCAGGTGGCAAAAGACCTGTTCATAAAAGATGAGATTGGTAAGACAAGCCCTACCTGCAATGAAGCCATACTGGCTGTTGTTCAGAATCCTACCTTCTGCAAGCGTATTACACATAGACTCCTTGATTAATTTTTCCAGGATTTTCCCTGGGATAGAAGTTAGGCTAATTGGCCTATAGTTGCCTGGGATCTCTCTCCTCCCCTTCTTGAAGATGGGCACAACATTGGCCATTTTCCAGTCTTCAGGGATTTCCCCAGAGTGCCACGAGTTTTGGAAGAGTTTCACTAGGGGTCCCGTGATGACTTTGGCCAACACCCTTAGAACTGCCGGATGAAGTTCATGTGGCCTTGCTGACTTATAAATGTCTAACTTTCCTAACTGATCACACTCCAGCTCAGCATCAACAGTAGGAAGGCAGTCATTCCCACCATGCCCATTCTGAACCTTATTTAGCATGATTTTTCCCTTAGCAAAGTACTGAAATACCAAAGCAAAATAGTCGTTCAGAAGCTGAGTTTTCTCCTGAGTGTCAGTAACCAGCTGTCCTGAGTTGTTAAGCAGTAGCCCCATGCTTGGATTTGTTTTCCTCCTGTACCCTATATACCTGAAGAAGGACATCTTATTACCTTTGATTTCTGTTGCTAGCTTAAATTCAGTCGTCACCTTAGCCTTTCTAATCTTCTCCCTACAAGTGCAGGCTGTTGTTATATAGTCCTCCTTGGGGACTGTCCCAAGCTTCCATTGTCTGTATGCCTCTTTGTTCTTTTTCAAGAGGACCATGGTATCCCTATTAAGTGCAGAGAGTTTATCAGCCCTCGGCTTTTGTGCGTCGAGGACCGTGTCCTTGAGGAACGACCACTCTTCGTGCACCCCAGTCGCTTTCCACCCCCGGTCCCTCATCGCTTCCCCTACTATTGCCCTGAGCCTGTTGAAATTTGCTTTTTTGAAGTCCAGAACTTCAACCCTACTAGCTGATTTGCCTGCTTTGCGACAGACAGTGAACATGGTGGTTTCATGGTTGCTGTTGCCCAGGCTACCCTCTATATTCAAGTCACTCACCAGATCATCTCCTTTGGACAAGGCCAAGTCTAGGAGAGCATTACCTCTGGTTGGCCTGTGCACTTCCTGAGTCAGAGAGAGCTCTTCAATACAGATCAGGAAGCAACATGACTGATCCAGCTTAGCCAGGTGTTCCTTCCAAGAGATGTCTGGTTAATTGAAGTCACCCATGACAACCATGTCCTGTGCACGCACAGCCTCTGCCAATTCTCAAGAAAACTCCAGATCGAGCTTCTCCTCCTGGTTTGGTGGTCTGTAGTATACACCTACAGTTAGGTCTCTTTCATTGTGCACCCCCTCTCACCCTCCCATAGTTTGACCCAGAGGGTTTTGAGCCGCTCTTCTTTGGGGCCAATGTCATCCTCCAAGGAGGTGTACTGTTCCCTCACATAGAGATCTACATCTCTACCTTTCTTCCCTACTCGATCCCTTCTGTGAAGGATGTAGCCCTCTATGGCTACGTTCAAATCATGTGAGGAGTACCAACAGGTCTCCGTAATCCCTCTAGATCATAATGCCCACTGGATAGTAGGAAGGCTAGCTCCTTCTGCTTGTTCCCCATGCTCCTGGCATTAGTGTACAGGCACTTGATTCCTCCAATTGAGACCCTCAATTTCCTGTCATGTTGAGGGAGACCCATTCCATCAGCTCTTGCAAAAGTGGCTCTCCTATTGTCCCCAACTTCGGGACTCCTTTGTATGCCAGTGCCTAGGCATGCTTCAGTCTTTGTTTCCCCACCTTCTGATGATCTTAGTTTAAAGCTCTATCTAGAAGATTGAGCACCCTGGCTGAGAACAGGGACTTACCTCTCTGTCTGAGGTGGATGCCACTCCTTTCCAGGAGTCCTCTCTCCCTGAAGTGTGTGCTGTGGGTAAAGAAACAAAAGCCCTCTCAGTAGCACCACCGCCAGAGTCATCAGTTCACTTCTTCAATGCATCTTTCCCTCCTAGGTCTGTGGCCCACAACTGGAAGCACAGAGGAAAAGACTACCTGCACCCCTGGCCCCTTAACCCCAACCCCCAGAGCCCTGTAGACACTCATGACCCAGTCTGGATTACTCCTGGCTGTGTCATTTGTTCCCACATGGATGAGGAGCATGGGGTAGTGGTTGGAGGGCCAAAGGAACTAGGGATCCTCTCCATAACATCCCAGATACAGGCTCCAGGGAGGCAGTAGACCTCACGGGCTAGGGTGTCCAGATGGCAGATGGGTTGCTCGGTTCCCTGCAAGAGGGAGTCCCCCACCACTACCACCCTGCGTCTCCTCTTGGGTGTGGAAGTTTGCTGACTACCTCCTCCTCTGGTGTCTCCATTGAAGCCTCCTCATGCAGGGTGAGGGGAGCATACCTATTGTGCAGTGCTAGGGGAGGGGCAGCCCTAGCCCTGCATGTCCTGGAGTCTGAGATGACCATCTTCCAGGTAGCTCCATGTGGGTCTTTTCAGCCAGACTTCTTGCTGGCCACCTTCTACGCTTCTCTTCTTCTCTTCTTCATTCTTCAGGAGAAGAGCCTGACTGTAGTAGTCATCAATCTCCTGTTCATGGGCCCTGATGGCCTGCCTATCTGGGCCTGAAGCTCAGTCACTTGGGACTCTAGGAACCTCACTAAGGAGCATACACCACAGGTGGGGGTGACCTTTCTCACATTCCCAGTTGCTTGCAGCCATGCCAGGCAGCCCCCACAGCCTGGTGCCAGGGGCTCCATCTGTGTGGAGGCCAGAACCATGGGTTCTGTCTGGGTGGAGGCTTCAGTGGTACAAGGAAGGAAGCTGTGGGGTACGACGCATCCCCACCATTGTATGGTAATAGGCTATACTACTACCCACAAACAGGCCTAAGAACTGGCCTGCAAACTGCCTTTCCTGTTTGCAGTCACTGTTCACTGACTTCCAGGTCACAGGCTCCCTGGTTGCCTGGGGAGTCTCCTTTTATACACTTCTGGGCTTGAGCTGACTCGCCCCTACATTAGGGCTTGTCAGTCCCAGGCAGCAATCACACAGCAGTCAGCAATCCCACAACAGTCAGCAATCACTCCCCACTTCTCAGTACACACACAGCCCACCAAACAAGCACTCAGCAAAACCAAAGGTACAGGCAGCTGGATCACTTACCTTCATTCACATGTATTAATTATAAATGTGCAACAGCATGAGAGAAAGAACCCACTGAAGTGAAAGATAAAAAAATGTCAGTCAGCAAACTAAGTATGTGTGTTTTAAGAAAAGATTAATAACCTTTAGGAGCTTGGCAACGGTAAAAGTGGATCTCTTGGACTAGAGTTAGAAATGACACACAAACCAGTATATGTGATTGGAAACTGGATCAAAACTGTAACACAACAGAAGTTCAGTGTACATAAACCACTTTCAAAATGGCTGAAACTGATTTAAGATAAACCTGGATGGGTGTACTATTAGTCTTAACTGATTTAAGTTAAATTGGTTTATTGAACTTTTGTCCCAGATGCCCTCCAGATTCAAGTTAACTCACAGTCCCCCAGCATCCCATGATGCTTTGCACCTCCCCCACAAACCTCCCCTTACAGAGTGGGCAGGCTAGGCTTGGCCCTACCTGTCTGCTGCAGTTGAGCAGGGAAGCATGCTACAGCATCCACCAGCTTCTAGCCTGGGCCACTGCAGGCAGGTGGCTGCATTTCTGGAATCAAAAGTGAACATCTGTTCACTTACTTATCAGCTCTGTCTACGCAGTTTAGACTAACCTGTGAAGATTGAATTGATTCAGCCTCGGGCTTTTTGACTGTCTGTACTTAACTTTGATGAGTTTAAAATTCTCTCTTCACAGTCTGTCTTGCCTATAGATGGTCCAGGCACATGAGAACACAGAACAAATTATGCATGCAGATGCCCAGTGTCCAATTACAAATAGGAGATTTGTGCATGCATGTTTTGTGCATAGCAGAAAACAGGTCACACATGTACCTAATTAATCCATGCATACCACACATTTACAGCTTAAATGAGATGCAGATATAGTTGTGTGTATAATGGCATGTGTCTAAATTTAAACTCTTATCTCATACAGCTAGATCCAAACTGGTATTGAATAGGGCTATGAGAAATTTTGCCGGCCATTTCTTTCGACACTATTTCAACCGATTTCGAGGTCGAAACAGCAAAACTGAAACAAAACCCTTGAAACAGCCTCAAAACCCTTGAAAACAAATAGCCTCAAAACAAAATGAGGCTGGTCGAAATATTTCAAAAGTCAAAACGTTTTGACCATAGGCTGGGGATGGGAAGTGAGTCCAGCTGGGCTGACTTCCCATCCCCAGCGCAAGATCCAGTAGGAGATGGAAGGCAACCCATCTGGGCTGCCTGCCGCCCCCCGCACGATCTAGTGCGGCGGTTGGGAAAGCAGCCCAGCCGGGTTGCCTCTCACCCCCCGGTGCGATCTAGCATTGGGGATGGGAAGTCAGACCAGCTGGTCTGACTCCCCATCCCCAGTGAAACTCAAAACAGCATCGAAATAGCCTTTCTGTTTCGACAAACTGCAACGGAACAGCTGTTTTGACTCGAAATGAAATTTGAGAAGAAACACTGTTCCATCAAACTGCCAAAACTCAAGGCAAAATGGAACAGTGCCGTTTTGCACAGCCCTAGTATTTAGCACATAAATCCTTTTTAATGTCAACGGCATCTAATTATTTTAATCTGCATTCTCATTTTTTGTAATATGTCTTCAGGCCAAATTGTACCATTCCTCCAGTTGATTATAGGTTTATTTTGGAGAATGCAATATTGACAGACAGTGTACTTCTTCAGTCACGTTAATGTAAACGTTAGGACTCCTTTGGTAAAAAATCTCCATAAATGCACTCATTTTTTATAGAAACTCTGATTTGCACTAATGGAGCTCTGTATTTGGCATATAGCTTGGGTAATTGCACACACAAGCATTCATTTTGTATATCCAAACCTGGTTATTTGCATGTCCAACAGATGTACCCACCAGCATTATAGAAGCATTTTGAAGTCTCTTTGAAAATTTGCCTTAGCATTGAATGATTATCTGACCTTAATCACAAAATGCTTAGCTGCTGCCTTTCAGTTTGTCATGGTTGAAAAACAGCCAAAGACTGAGTATAAAACATTCAAAAGCTCACATTTTAAATTAAAAGAATCTTGTTGTGAGAAATCAGCGGTTGCATAGTGTTGTAACTTTGCTGGGCTCCTCTGGAGAACCCATGATTAATGGCACATCATCATTAGGCTAGCTGTGTAAGTACCAGTTATCTTAATAACAGGGAGCATTCAAAATCTTTTCAGTCTGGCAAGGGACATTCATCCAACCTGACTTCCCATTTTTAAAGATACTATGGTAACCACAACAGATCCTTCAGAGCAGTTTTTCCTGTGTGAAGAGATGTTCATGTATGTGAACATCATGTATATGAGCATTACCATCAAGATGTTTCTCTTCTTGATGATAATGTTATAATGATCAGCATCAATGAGATATAGATAGATAGAGAGAGAGAGAGAGAATTCATATACATCATATAATCAGCAATCCTGTTTTCATACCCATTCCATTAGGATTAAAGAAGAGAAAGAAAATGGTGTGTAAACAGAAATGATGGCAAAATATTTTTTCTGGATTTTTTATGTGGCAGCAGCTGGCCTTACAAACAAACAAACAAACAGAATCAAGGCAGATGCCACTTCATTTCTCACTAGAGGATCTCCTCTCTTCTATGTTAAAACAACTCAGTTGGAATATTTTTTACTGATGTTTATAATTAAACCCTTAGAAGCTTGCAACTAAAATATCTCACCCTATTTAACTTTTTTTTCGCTGCATCATTGTTGTCCACCCATTACTTAGCTGTTATAGGATTTTTCTTGAAAGTCGTTGTGCATGCAGATTTATTAATATAGAGCTACTTGTGAAAACTGATCTACTGGCATTTCTGTACTGAGAGGGGAAATGTATTTATCATACAAATAATATGGATTAGACAATGGATCGTGTGAAGAAAACAGAAAATCAGTCAAATGTTGGTCTATCAGAGTAGAATATATAATAAATACTAGTTCTAGAATACCAAGAATTATTATTTTTTGAGCTACTGCTAAGCCACACACTGCTAAGCCATATTTATTATGGTCTAAGAGGCCTTTGAAACTCCAGGCACACTGCAGTTAAAGTAAAAATCATTTTTGTCTCTCATCAGTTGGTAGCAACATTAATTTAATTGCCGTCAAATATAAAGGGACAGATTTTTCGCTGTGCCAGAGCTTTGCTTGGCATGGGGCAGATGGAAAGGCATCAGAGGCCTGGTTTTGGCTTCCTGATGCTAAATCTGGCCACAATCCAACATGGCTTGGAGCGATTGCTGAGTAGTTCCATATTACATTTCTGTCATAGGGTCCTTATTTGACCCTATATCAGTGGAAGAGCTAGCATAATGCTATAGAACTCCTCCATGTGCCTTCCTGGGCCCAACTGAATAAACAGAGTTGAAAACTTTCTGCGGGTGATGATTTGTTGTTGGGTTACAAGCCCTTTCAATCTCTGAAGTAGTGCAGTGACACTGCAATATATAACCAACATTGAATCTGTCCTACATGATGATATTTTAAAACTATAGCTATCTATATATATATATATACATACATATATATATATATGTTCACCAGATGTAGACTGTGGAACAATTTCTAGTGGTTTCAGTCAAATAAAAATACCTGGCACTTACAAACCAGTTTACATTTTCACTACACTACATTTTCACTACTGTTGCAAATAACAGTTCTGCTTTACAACAGTAAGTGAAGGAATTTAAAGTAAGAAAGTGCTGCAACTCAGATGCCAGGAATGAGTTTTTCACAATCGGATGCAGCCAGAATACAAGCATTCTCCTTGCTGCCTCTCTCTTAAATGAATCTAGAGACTACCGTTTGTAGACAACACTTTTTAGCGGGTTTAAAGTGGGTTAGATGTCTTTTGCACCACCTTAGTGGCATTGCTGTTTGCACATTTGGCAGCGTATTGCACATTAATTCCAGCTGCTGTAGCACTTCCAGCGGTGTAATGTTCCTTAAATGGCTTTGGGACCCAGAAGATGACTTTGGGGCACTGCAAAGTAAAACACCTTCAAGCAGTTTTAGTTTTCTGCCCTACAACCACAGAGGGATGCACCAGGCTCTGTGTGGCTCAGGGGCTGTGCAAACAGACCATGCAGGCAGCCTGGCAGCAGCCCAGGATGGCAGGCTTCACAGAAGGAAAAAATAAAAAAGCAGGGAGCCTGATCTTTTTTTTTCCCTTGGAGTCTGCCTGCCTGCCTGCGCTGCACAGGGCCCGGTGCTTCCCTCCATGGCTGTAGTGCCCCTGGGACTGTCCAAGCCGGGTGCCCGTGGGCAGGTGCCGCCTGGGGGCGGGGGGAGCGCTGCTGCCAAGAAGGAAAGCACCAGCCTCCCCCCTTCCCGCCCCCAGCTCAGGGACCACTCTGCCCACCAACAGCTTGCTCTCCCCTCCCCACCGCTGGAGAGGCAGTGGGCTCCAACACGGGTGTATACAACACAGGGTTTTACTTCACCCTAAATTGAAGCATTGTTTTAAAAAAACCACTGCTTTAATTTAGGGAGAATTAAAACCTCATGTCATCTACAAATGCCCTACGTTCTTAAGTGAGAACAAAAAGAGAAGTATCAAATTCTGCTTCATTTCTCCCGGATGAAGCTTCATTCTTTTTAGCAAGGTGGCTGTGCTAGTCGCTGAAAAAAATCAACTGTAATTTAAAGTGCTCTTTTGAAGAATATTGTATGGAGTTTTGCACAATCAAAGTGCACTTCTCTCCATCAATTTCAATACATCCAGGGTGAGATAGGTAAAGGGGGATGTATCTTTTGATGAAAGCATGAGCCCTGGAATTCTATATCTAGAAAATGTGTGACTTCTTTAATGCATAGGCTATTTTACTGACTCCATGTATATGTATACAGTGCCTGTATAGTAACAAGTGGGGCTGTCAAATGATTTTCAAAAATGTTCACAAATAGTTGCACAATTACAAATATCAGTGGCAATTAATTGTGATTTTAATTGTACAGCTAAAAACTCAAAATTATGCAAAATTATGCAGGTACTTTGTATGGTTGGGTGTGGAGGCAGGGGTGTGTGTGGGGGTGGAATTTGTGAAGGTGTGGTGGGCTGTGGATGTGTGTGTGGGGTTTGAAGCCCAGGGAGGGGAGGCCCCTTGTATGCCCTGGCAGGATGCAGGGTACTGTGGGTCAGGAGTGAGGGGCAGCAGCAGGACTGGGTGGGGGCTGTGGTTTGGAAGTGAGGGGCACAGGCAGGGCACAGGTATATCACTGCTCCCCTCACAATCAAAACAACACCCCCCCCCCCAAAGATGTCCTCTTTTTTAAAACTGGAAATATGGTAACCCTATAGGAATGCAACCTGGTAGTGTTCAGAGCAGCTCCCAGGATATAAGTTTGGGATGGGGAAGGGGTAGGGGGAGAGGGAAGGGATGGGCAGATTGAGACCCTCATGGTGAGGGAGGTTGTAGGGCAGGGGCTAGGGTGAATGGACCCCAGAGCCAGGGTGGGCTGTGGGCTGGGGCCCTGGGCGGCTTATCCAAGGGCATGGGGGACAGGTATGGTTCCTTGCTGCTGTGCGCACCTCTGGGAGAGGCATGGAGGGCATATGTCCTCTGGATTTGTGTGCGGGGTGGAGACGGGCTGCTCACTGCAGACTGGGGATTTGTGCTCTGCTGCCTTTGCCCCAGGAGCTGCGCAACACCATGTTGTGCCTCCCTCTGCCAGGAAAGCAGGGAATGCATGACATGGCCAGCATGTGGCTCCCAAGGCAAAGGCAGCAAGGCACAGAGCCCTAGTCTGCAATGGGCAGCCTGTCTCCATCCTGCACACAAATCCAGGGGACACATGCCCCCCATACCTCTCCCAGGGGTGCATACAGCAGTGGGGAGCTGCACCCCCCCATGCCCTGGGATGACCCACCCTGGCCCTGGGTCCCTATTCACCCCAGCCTGTACCCCTGCCTTACTCCCTCCCTCATCATGGAGGCCTTGATCTGTGCCCTCCACCTCTTCCCTTCCCCCCAATCCTTTCCCTCCATAAACTTACCTGCTGGGCAGTGCTCTATATGCCTCTGGGCTGTGTTTCTGACTGCGTGCATGCTACGGCTACTCGTGTGTGTCTGTGTGTTTGTGCATGTGCCCCCCCTGCCTGCTGCAGCAGCCAGGAGCCTGTGCCCAGGATGCCCTGTGGCTCCTCTGCACTGCAGCCACTGCCCGTCTGGGTGGCACAGAGGTGGCAGTGATGGCTGCGGAGTGGAGCCTGGGTGTGGGCTCCCAAGCCATGTGCATGATTAATGCATTAAAACATTTAATGGAAAAGTCAGTTAACGCGTTAATAACATATGTTAACAGCTATTAATTGAGAGCCCTAGAAATAAGTAATTAGATAATGCGACTCCAGAGCTGACGTTTATTCTTTAACGGTTTGGGTTTTTTTCCTATTTTTTCCCTCCCTCTCTTAAACACACTAATTCTTTTAAATCTTTTGTCCTCTGGCAAAGGAGCCAATTAGACAAAACAGCATTGTTATACCACGCTGTTAATTATAAGAAAAGGCATTATTGCCTCTTCTATGAAGACTGTGGGCAACTGAAAAAATCTGGAAACCAAAGAACTGCTGGGCAGCATCATTAAATAAGAAAATGCATACTGATAGGGCTTGAAATCCCAAAAGATCAGCAGGATCCCACTACTTTACACTTCTTAAGCACGGTAAAATAGGAGGTGAATTTAATCCAGAAAACATTTGAAAAGAAGGAGAGGTCCTTTACTCTTTCTGTTTTTAAAGCATCAATTTTATTTAATCATTCTAAAACCTGAATGTAATTTTCAGGCATATAGCAGAGATCCACATTTTTTTCTTAGGGGTTGAAATCATCACTTGGCTGACAAGTTTTGTGTTCTTTGCTTTTTTCAATAAGAAAGTAAGGTGGATATCCAGGAATGTGAAGAAAAACATTTTCTTTATCCTTAGATTATATTTGATTGAGATGAATTTAATCTACAATGATGCACCACTGTGCTTATCTATCTCCATGTTATGTAGTGTTTTTGCGATATGTTTGAGAGGGGGACAGAGTAAGAGCTTTCAGATTTAATTTTACTTTGATTATACCAGGTTGAGAATCACTGTAATGTCATTTTAGTCTCCTGTGTTGTATTTGCTAAGAAATCTCAGGATGCTAAGGTAGCAAAGGAATAGTCTGATACTTGGTGTGAGAACCCAGGACCTCATTTTTGGAGCAATGTACCCTCATTTATATGGCGGCCTTTTTATGTTTCCTTGGCAGTAAGTAACATATCTATTTTTTACATTTCTGATCTCTATAGGGCCCATTTACTCTGCCAGACAGGCTAGTATAAATGAGAACCAGTGCTCCTGTGTCTCTTATCTCATAGACTCTAATTTAGCCTCAGATGTGACCAAAATTGGCCTTTAAACTCTGTGAAAAAGGAATGAAGTCAGCTGATGAATGTAATCATATAGGGGGGAAATCAACATCTGTTTTCTAACAGTATTAACATCTCTAAAATCTTTCTATAGTATTCACTTGCATTCTGATTCAAAAAAGAAAAGAAAAAACACAAGAACCCTTTAAAAATGTCCAACACTGCTGGTATACTGGATTTTTGAGGATACACTGGAGTGCCAAATCAAGGGGTCAGGAGAATGCATTAAGCTGCCTTTGCTGAACTGGTTGTAGATACACTGCATTATTGTATGTGTGTATTGAAACAGCGGCAATATTATGCTGATCTGAATTGGTTGCAATAAACATAGTAGAGTGGGATGAGCAACTTGGATTCTGCAGACAAGTCCAAGATAGAGGTTTTCTGGTCAAAGGAGAATTTCACAGGGAGAAGGGGAAATATATATCAGTTGGGGGATTGGAGCCATTGGATGCCATAATCCTGAAGGACTTCAGGGCAAATCATAAGGGAAGTCAGAAGGTGCATTTTCTTAGCTGAAAGAGAGCAAAGGAAAGAAAATAAAAAGACGGTTGAAATAGCATGTGATATAAATTCTCAGGGAAAGTAATGGGGTAGGCTAAGGCCAAGTGCTTCAATATTGCAGACTGGAACACTTGAGTATATATTTTACAAAGAAAATAATCTTTCATTGGTAAGGAATGGAGAAAAAGGCCAAAACATGTAGGTTATTTCCCTCTTGAATCTGGCATGATGGCAAAATACAAGCAAATAAAACTGGAGGCCTGGCACCCATCCCTGAACCTCAAAATTATGTGTTTATCTTTATTCATATATTTATTCTACCTTCATGACAATTTTTCTATGACCACTGCTTAGCAATGTTTCAAAACAGATTTGTAGCAACGTCTCAATTTTTTAATGAATTCAGGAATTTTCAAAAGATTTTAAGGGATCAA
>NW_005842337.1:591733-613464 GCF_000455745.1 Alligator sinensis | reverse complement strand
CCCCCCCCCTGCCCCCGAAGCCAAAGGCCAGTATCTATCTCTCTTAGTAAGGAAGGATTCCAGTGTGGGGGAATTTTCAGTTGTCCAGTTCGACATCCTCTTTTCCCTTTGCAGCACATGATTTAAATTGCCAGTAGAACGGCGGGGGGAGCGGGGTGGGCTTCACACCACCAGAGTGGGCTCTGTGGGGATTGTTACAAGTTCATGGAATTTATAGCAACTCTGAGATGGGATGGTCGCAGGCTTGTTTCAAGAGCCAGGGAGCATAGCGATAGTTTAAATTTACCTTTCCTCCCATTTGCCACAGCTGGGCTATATTCTGACATGGCACAGAGGACAATTTAACCCTAAGCTTGTCTTCCTTCGTTTCCCCTCATCATCTTCCTTGTTCATGATGAGTCAGTTGGAAGGTATTTTTGTTCTATGACACTTGCATTTTTTGTCACTGGCTCCTTCATGCATTCTGATCTGTTCTGCTTGACAAATACATCCAATCACATTTAGTCTAGAAGAAAGAAAGACACAAATTACAATATATCTATATAGAAATTGCTCTTAGAAGGCATGTTGCACATCAGGACTTTATAGTGCTGTCTCAGCAAAAAGCCATCCATCCAAAGGAGCTCAGCTTCACTGAATGTTAGAGTGAGCTGGTGCAAGACAGCCTTGTACAGCAATTTCTATGAAAATGTTTACATAGTTTTATAGGACTGGGAGGTACAGGATTTTTTTTTACATTCCTGATTGAGTTCCTGCAGTTTTACTGGGTGAATTAGCAAGGCTTAGTGAGTTCATACATAGAATTCATACATGGAATTTGTAAACCAAATAGGTAACTGCACACACAATGTGATTCTTTTTGTGCATACAAACACAAGTCGTTGGCAAAGACCACAAGTATCCAACTTTGTTAGGCTCAAGGCAACCCTTGTTAGACTCAAGGCATCTCTCAGAATGAATCAGACATAGGTGTCTGCACACCTAAGAGTGCTAATATTACATGGCACCCCACATGAACCTTGAAAGGATCTTATGGCAACCCTGAGTACCGCAGCACCCTGGTTCCGGCTCACTGGTATAGATGTACATTTTGTAGGCACAACCAAGACTGTGATTAGTGAACATTTTACTGTGTTTATAGTGAAACTGCCTTTCATTTATTTATTTATTGGGGGGGCAGAATATAGCAGCCCTCTTATAAGGTTAAAATGCTTTATTTTATGAAAAAGGCAGTGCTCCCAAGAAGGCTTCCTAGGCAAAACCAGCCACCTGAGTGAGAACTTACACATGATAATATTTTTTATGTGACTGAATTATAACCTCTATTGGTAATCTCACTATTTGTTTCTCCTAATCACTTCCAAGAGATCTGTGGTGCAGCTGAATACAAGGGAGTGAAATTCATCCTGCTATTTTTAATGGCTCTCCTCTAGATTTATGTTGGTGTTACTGAAATGAGTCTGACCCATGAATCCAGTGACAAAGCGATGGCTTGACTTCAAGCGTTCCTGGGTCTGTCAAAACTTGATCTCAGTTCCACAAATGTAGATTGGGAAGCCATTAATTAGAATATTTCTGGATTTGTATTGGCTTATCTGAGAGCAGGATTTAGCACTAAGTATTGCTTATTCACACTAATTCTGAACCATCTATTTGTATTTACTCAAATAAAAGACAACCCTGATTATAAGATGACTCCCCCCCCCCCCCCATTAGATTCTATATATGGAAAAATTATAAATTTGTTATAATTTTCCAGGTATAGAATCAAATCATTGGAGGTTTGCCTTGAATTTATCTCCCTCCCACTGCTACAGCAGGGAACATAAATCTGGGGTGGAGGGGTCAGGTAGCCCTTTGCTTTCTGCTTTCTCCCAACTTTTTCCCCATGCAGCCACTTCCCCCTTGCATTACTGTCAAGCCCTCCTCTCCCTGAGCACATGGAAGTGAGGAGCAAATTTTAAAATAATAACTTTGAAACTAAACATGACTATAGCAATTTGCCTATAGTACCCGTGCACTAAGTTTATCCAGAATTGATGCATGCTACATTTATTTTGAAACTGCTGTAAGCTTTAGCACAGATACTCCATAAACACACTTTTGAGCAGCACTTTGCCACCTACTTATATGTAGTACAAACTATGCACAATATTAGTCCCAAGCCAAAGGCTATGTCTGTTGATGTATTAAACCATCTTACAGTCTTTCCTTTTTTTCTGTGTTGTCTGCAATTATTTACACTTCTCTTCACTGATAAATGAACTCTTATTATTGGGCTGGGCCCCAGCAGAGCCAACAGCAGTTCAAACCATGGTGACCCCATAGCTCCGCAACTGTTCAGCATGTGTCTGTACCCAAGATCTCTCCCACAAAGGATTCATGTGCTAATTAGTCCCCATTCATGACTGGAACTGGATGTTCTTGTCACAAGTCCAGGGATCCTCCAAAATGTATATGCAGATAAGGCGCGGGGCAACCTGGTCCCGCTTCACCTCACGTTTGGCAGGACCACAATAATCATATACACCAGGCTGAGAGAGTGGATAACAGAGATTCTGGGTGAGCTGTATGCAGTGCTATAGCTCACTCTGATTTGGAAAAGAGTCAGTGGTGAAGGGAACTGCTCTTAATGGGCACTACCATATGCTTTATTCAGACAGACTGCGGTAGGCTCTCATCAGCATGTTTGCCCAATGTGCATCATGCGTTTTACGGTCTTGCTCAGTGTTGGCTACATTTAATCAACTTAATAGTTGGTTTCTGTTGCTGAGCACATGATGCTTTTGGCAGTATAAGGACACACAATGTATTTAATGAGATTTCCTTGTATGTGATTATAAGGGGCCTTTTCCCTCAAGCCATTTGTGGGAAAAAAACATCATCTGGTATTTGAGTAAATATAGTACATCTTATGCCTTCCCACCCCCAAAAATGGCTTAAAATCTTTAAAACCAGATGCGTGATGAGATTCATTGTACTACTTTTCTCTCTAGGTACTTTGTCACATTCACTCCCAGATAAATCCCACAAGTGCAGAGAGGTGTTGAAAATGAAAAACAATGACTTGAATGATGCCTGCAAAGCATGTTCAGATTTCCAGGTCAAAATCCTGATAGAAATGCAAACCAGTATTTAGCAGTAGTACAAGCTTGGTAAACCACAGTTCAGTAAACCTCTAGATGTCAGTGGGAGCATCTACTCGAGATGCTAAATGCATAGTAGACTAATTCCACTGCACATGAGTGCATCATGGCAAAAGCCATGCTATTACACTAATGAATAGTAGAATTAGTTTATTGCGCAGTAGCACTGGTTACTGTGTATTTAGTTAGTACCTGTTATTACAGGTGCTAAACTTAATGTGCAGTAACCACGGTGAATGAATGCATGTGTAGACATGCCCTGTGTGTGTTGTTCACATTTAGTTCTTTGAAGACTTATCTTTTTTGTAGTAAGTTCATACACGGTTCTTGGTCTAATAAAAGTCCTGCTTTGTTTCCTATTCCCTACTGCAAAGCTACTTCTACTACTAATTTAATGTAATTTCCTTCTCTCTACTATCCAAATCAGATTTTCTCCTAAATAATATTTATAAATTTAATTCTCATACGTTTGCCTTGCCTGATACAGTAACTGTATCATTGCTTTCTGCCATGGAATTTAAAACTAGACATTTACTTTCCTGGTCAGTGAACAGCAGTGAACGCATTTGCCTTTTGCAAAGATGATGTGATTCTGCTGACAAGGTTCTTTGGGTAAATGTGATACCTTTTATTAGACCAACTAAATAAAGGGAATTTACAAAACACCTTTTGTAGATGAGCCTGCAAAGTTCACTTGATAAATCTACTGAATACAAAAAATCATGGACTAAATATAGACATTAGATTTATGGCATATTACAACCTGCCTGCCATCTGATAACCCCAGGTAACCTGTCTGCACATTATCAGCTGCACTATATCACCAGCTCAACATTCCCTCTTCCCCCACCACCTACCTGTCTCACACCTATTGTCTCCCATGGCTTCTGATCCTCACTGCCACGCATTTGCATTTTTACAGACCTGCATTTTGCATATTGACCTCCATTCCACCCAGGAGAGCACACAAAACACGACCAGAGTCTTCCTATGCTTGAAGAAGGGTGTTTGTGCTTGAAAGCTTGTGAAGAAGAATTTTTCTAACTATTTAGTTGGTTCAATAAAATATATCATAGTTACCCAAAGAACCTTGCCTGCCTATGTCCTTAGACCAACACTGCTACAACCAACAATCCTAAATCATGAAAATGGTTCTTCTGAGGCTTTCAGCATTTTTGACACACATTTCTATATCGATTGGGCCCAGCACTTGACTGTAATTCCAGCAAAGATTGAAGATCAGGAATCACTGACCTTCATTTGTATTTTCTGAGAAAGAATTGTATCTTGGCAGTGAGGCTATGTGGCTGGTGCATGGCTCATCTCTATTTGATTCTCTTTAAATGGATTTTCAACCTACATTATAGGGATAAAAATAGCAAGCAGTCTTTAAGACTAAAATACAATTCGTTTTCACTACTTTTTTCCTCAATGGCTCATAACTTTTCCAGACAATTGAGCTTGGGTTGAAATTTTCCTTGTTTAGGATCTATCCAAATGTAGTGAAGCTGATGGTAATTTAAAGACATCAGGATGATTCTAGTAAGCTAGGGCCTGGAAGATGGCAGTTCAACTTCCTGCTGTGCTGAAGACTTCCTCTGTGACCTTTAGCAAGGCACTTTGGGACCAAATCTCCAAATGTATATAAGCATTTAGTATATAAGCATCTAGCTCATTAGATTTCAATTCCTAAGCATGGCTATAGAGGAAGAGGTCACTCCAGAGCTATTTATATTGCTTAATGGTTAATCTCCTGTGTACCTCAGTGGAAGCAAATGTGTGGAGCCTATTTCTTTAGAAGCAGACATGGAGTCAAGAGGGAAGCAGTGTGGACATTTATCCTTCAGTCCTTCCTCTATAAACTGAGGACAACAGGAAGAAAATGAGGATATTTCACAGGGATGTGAGAAGACATACATTAATGGCTAAGAATTGGTCAGATACTATAGTAAAAGGGCCTCTGTAGGAATCACTAGATACATTAATTAATGCATCTGATTCATTGGTACCTTTGAGAAATTTTGCTAGACTGTAACATAGGAGTTAGTAACTGGCGTCTATATGTGAAAGTAAAGCATCTGAATAAACTCCAGCACCGTTCACACTGGAGTTTTTTTACTCGCAGGTACGTGTTTACATGTGTGCATGGGACTGCAAAATGTTGAGCTGGATGGAAGTAGCCCCAGGTGGTAGGGAGTCTGGAGGTCAACCTGCCAGCCCGGGACTGCTCTGAGCCAGGTCAACATACTGCAGAGGGGCTGACTGGGGCATAATGTGCTCTACTGGGGCTATCCATCAGGCAGCCCCCTGCACTGAAGCAACCTTGTACCCCAGCCAGCCCCATCAGGATCTACATGTTCACTGCAGTGCATTAAATAACACTGCTGCAGGATAGTACTTACATTTACAAGTACTAACCTACGGTAGACTTAATTGGTTTACTGCAACCTAATTGGGCCGCATGTGTAGATGCTGAGACTTTACTGCAGAGCTAATTAGGCAACTCCACAGTAAATGTCTTGTGTAGATACGCCCACAGATACATTGTTGGCTTCCTTACAATGATTGCTAATAAGTTGCAGTAGACTGTGACCCCTATATTTCAGTTATGCAAGCAAAGAGGTTTTCAAATGGTTAGTGCTGACTGAACCTGTATTCAAAATACTGAAGATATAGAGTCTAACACAAATATTTCTTGAGCTATTAAAAAGGTGCAATTGCTTCAGTAACACTTTTTGCTATTTCTTGGAACTAAGGGACTAAAAAAAGTACTAGGAAAAAATCTGACAGTTTATTTTCCTTAGTGTCCTAGCAATTTAATACATTTTGGGTCCTCATTAAGTTCTTACTTATTGATATAACTGACTGAACTGTACCAGATGTCAGAAATTAAAACAAACAAATATATCTGCAGATGGGGAGGCATTTCCATGATGTATTTCATATAATTTATTTGTGATGTCACTGATTTCTGTGAAGTCACTCCTACTTTAGACTGGTATGAAATTAAAATCAGGCCACTAACAAAATTACAGAATCAAAATGGTCTAAGGTATTAAGAAAGACCAGGATTTAGTTGTTTCAGTTGAATTATCAACAAATTATGAAGAGATTAGCATACAGAACAATTCTGTACCTCCTCCATAAATGTATTGCAGAGGTCAATGAGAAAAAACCATTGGAGGTATTCTGTTTTTGACTTAGCTCTGTACTTTAAATACACATTTATGGCAGAGCTCAATGAGAAAAGGCATTGGGGGTATGCTATTTTTGACTGAACTTAATACTTTAAATATTCATTAAACCCATTTTCCCCTTGCACACAACAAACCAATTTGACATGATGCACTTTCATCAAGTCCAAAAACTTATAAATTACTTACAGGAAAACATGTTTTTTCTAGTTACATACAGAAAGTACTGATCTCAGGAACAGAAACAACAGATAACAAATATTCAAGATACAGTTCTTCAAAGGCTATGTCTGTTGATATATTAAACCATCTTACAGTCTTTCCTTTTTTTCTGTGTTGTCTGCAATTATTTACACTTCTCTTCACTGATAAATGAACTCTTATTATAGGCTGCAAAAAACCTCTGGACATGTGACTCATAAATGCATAATAGACTTTTACATGTTGTGATAGCTGAGAAGCTACTATATAATAATTTCATACTGATATGTATTAATAGTATGCACACTGCAAGTGACCTTGTCGGAGAGATAACATTACTGAATAATTATGGTAGGTTACCAGAATTTCTTGTATGTATTCACAGACCTAACTTAATTAAGGAAGAACAATCAGAGAAGTCCCACAACAGATTTAGAGACACAACATATTTAGATAACCAGATTAGAAAAACAATAGGGAAGTTTATTAAATCAACCTATAAGCAGAAGCCTATATGCAGACTCTGATATAAGTGCAAGCCTTGTTTTACCATAGAGAGAGCCTGGAGAGCAAAAGATTACTTAACAGTTATAAAGTCCACCATAAGAGAATGGTACGGGAGTCAGTTTGCAGGAGCTTCCTGACTCCATGGGTCAGCTGTACATGGGTTCTAAGGGAGTCTAAAGAAGTTGGGTCTTCACCAGATTTAGGAAATGGTAAGCCTTGGGGAAAGGCAGACATGTCTGTAGATTGTTTCTAAGGTGCTTTTTTATTATAATAAATACTTTGCTTTACGAAAGCTGTTTCATTATCACTGTATTAACCACTGGTCATTGCTCTCAGGGGGAACAGAACTTCAGTCTTGAATGTAAGTCAGACATGCTAAGATAATATGAGGGCACTGCAGTCCAAGGCTAAGTGTGGAATCATGTGATTCCATTCCATGACAGAAGATGGCTAGAGGCCTACCTAACGTCTGAGATGAAGATCCTGCATCAGCCCAATCAATGTTTCTGAACATTGACCTAGAGCAAGCAATTTACTTAGGAGATTATTTTTCCCTTCTTTGGCCTGTCTGTCATGGTTGTGAATAAGAGTGGCCAGCTATCAAAAATGTTGTTTCCATTTATTATCAAATATAGCAGCAGAAAAGAACACATTAAAAATTGTCTTAGCGGCTTGCTTTTTCCTAGTTCAGTGTTTCAATTTAAATGACTAACAGAATGTAACTCTTTAAAAAAAAAAAAAAGGAAATGATGCTAAAATTCTGGAGGGTTATTAAGATACAGATGAAGCATATATCTTTTATGTAGCTTCAGAATCCCATTTGTTGATTTCAGAAATACAGAACAAAATAGTGGACCACGTCTGAAGGAATCCACTTTCTGGTATTCATATTTTGACATGAAATTGTCCTTTAAGAAATATTCTCTAGTAAAAAAAAAAAAGTGCAATTCGGACCTCTCAGAAAATATGACATTTTATTTATGTGGCACTGTCTTTAGAAAATTGGATAAAATGTATGGATCACTTTTGGTGGATGCCTTGGGCTCCACAAAGATGCAAAAATGTAGATCTACTCAACAGCTACTTTGCCTCAGTCTTCATAAAAAAATTAAGATGCAACCAGACACTTAATACGGATTATCTGGATAAGGAAGAGAGCAACCTAAGGGGAGAGAGAACAAAAGAGATGGTTAGGGAGCTTTTGTTGGGTCTAAATGAAGTCAAGTCAGCAGGGCCGTATGGACTACATCTCAAGATACTGAAGGAACTGGCAAAGGAGAGCTCAGAGCCCTTGGCAATCATCTTCATGAAGTCATGGGAGATGGACCAGGTACTAGAGGACTGGATAAGGGCCAGCATAGTGCCCCTCTTTAAAAAAGGCAAAAAGGAGGACCCGAGGAACTGCAGACCAGTTAGCATCTCCTCAATACCTGGGAAGTTACCAGAGCATATCCTAAGGCAGGCCATTTGCAAGCATCTGAAAGAGGAAAGGCTAATCACAAGTAGCCAGCATGAATATATGAAAAATCATGTAAAACAAATGTATTCTCCTTCTTTGACAAAGTAACTACTTGGGTGAATGAGGGGAATGCTGTGGATGTAGTGTATCTGGACTTCAGCAAGGTCCTAGATGATCTTCTCATAAACAAATTGGAGAAATGTGGGCTAGATAAAACTACTACAAGGTGGATAGATAATGAGTTCAATGGCCATAAGTAAAGGATAATTATTAATGGATCCATGTCAGAATAGCAGGAGATTTCAAGTGGAGTCCCACAGGGGTCTATTCTGGGCCTGGTGCTGTTCAATGTGTCTATTAATGTTTTGGATGTTGGCATAGAAAGTTTCTTGAGCAAGTTTGCAGATGTCAGGAAACTGAGAAGGACTGCAGACACAATGGAGGATGGAAGTGCAATTCAGAGGGATCTCAACAAATTGGAAAGATCTGGTAGATCACAGACTCAATATTAGTCTAAAGTATGATGCAGACACACAAAAGACGAATGCAGTTTTGGGATTCATCAACAAAAGCATTAAGTGCAAGACATGGGATAGTGATAATGCCTCTCTACTTGGTACTGGTCAGGGGTCATCGGAGTACTGCATGCAGGGTCCAAAGGCAGGCAGCAAAGATGATAAATTATGTCATATGCAAAGCGACTGAAGGAACTAGGCATGTTCAGCTTGTGAAAAAGGCACGTAAGAGGAGACATGATAGCAACCTTTAAATACTTGAAGGGCTGCCATAAAGAAGATGGAAAGCACCTTTTCTCTCTTGCTGCAGAGAAGGATGCAGACCAGTGGCTTAAAGTTGCAGCAACATACATTTAGATTAGATATTCAGAAAAAACTTCTTCACTGTGAGAATAGAGAGGCAGTGGAATAGACTGCCTAGGGAAGTTATGGGCTCTCCATCACTGGAGAGAGGATGTTGGACAGCACTGATCTAGGCTTAGCTATGCCTTTGTTTTAGTGTAGGTATTTCCCATGCTTCTGGGCCTTGCTGGTTTCCCCTCCTTCCCCCTCCCCATCTGCTACATGTGTCAGGGTGTTTTTAAACCTTCCTCAGAGGCATTGGGTGTTGGCTACAGTCAAAGATGGGGACTGTGACTGGGGTGTGCCAGTGCTCCTGTTGGCAGCAAAGCCAGAGGTTCCTGGCTAGAAGGTTTTGCCTCTCTGCTCAGGGTCAGACCAGTCACCATATTTGGGGTCAGGAGGGAATTTTACCCCAGGGTCAGACTGGTATTGCGGGGGGAGGGGGGGGATTGTCTTCCTCTGTAGTAGGGACATGGCCCTCTACCCAGGATCTCTTGAATATATATTGACAACATTTCAAAAAGGGTTCCCCTGCTGCCATGGTTCTCCTGCTTTAAGTGTGGTGGGTTTAGGTGCTAGGTCTATGTTGTGTCAGGATTGACGGTTGTTTTATGTAGAGTTTAGATTATGGATTGTATAGGATGGTTTGGATAGGGATGATCCTGCCTCAGGCAAGAGGTTGGGCTAGATGACCTCTGGAGGTTGCTTCCAGCTCTACTTCTCTATGATTCATTATTACCTTCCATTTGAGAAACTTTGCTAGAATGTAACATAAGAGTTACTAACTGGCATCACTGTTTTCAAATTTTCCTTATTTAGTGATTCATTATTTCCAGTGCCATATAAGGAATTTCCCACGTGGGTGAGATATTACACACATCTATTAAAATTTTATGGAAACACTCAGGGAGAAATGATGGTATTTTACTTGAGCTATTTTTTCCCCTGTGATCTGTGATATAAGATAAAAACAATACTTGAATACAATTATTGTATTTAGAATGCATTTTTATCTGCTGCCTGGAGCAAATTCATTCTGTTTTGTGCAACATGTTATATAATGAAATCATTACACAAAGCCATCTTTGTCTCTGTGAGAGTACTTGAACAGAGGGAGAAGTAAAAAACAGAGCTTTTTAGATCTGACCTAATCTTTAAAGTTCAGTGTTCTAAGTAATAACCCCCTCCCCCCTTACTCCCTAGTGAATATTTTCTATATCCTTGAACTCCTTGAATCCTACTCTTGCTTATCTGTGGTACAGCTGCCATTTAGTTAAAAAGGTATTTTCTGATGATGATTTTTTCCTTTGTTTGGAACTAAAAACTAGAGGTGGACCCATACATTGGTCTGATACCAGATCGGCACCGATATAAAGAAAATTGGCTATATCGGAAATTAGCCTGATGTGGCCAATAATTTGGCCAATAAATGCCCATGCATGTGTGTAGCCGCAGTGTAGCATGCAGGCAGAAAGGAGCACAGCCCAGCAGTGCAGAGAGCTGTGTGCAGCTGGTAAGTCTGTTGTGGTGAAAGGGGAGGGGGGAGGGAAAGGACGTGGAGGGGCAGATCAATGCCCCCCCCCGGGGGGAGGGAGTGGGGCAGTGGCAGAGGTAAGTACTGTCCAGCTGGGGCAGGGCAAGTGCAGGACAGAGCTGCAGCTCATCAGGGAAGCATGGAGAGGGCAGCTCCTGCCACTGTGCTCCGATCATCTGGCAGCTCATCCAGCAGCTCCCACTGCCGCTCCCGCCACTCATCTGGAAGGGCACGGGGGATCTGCGCTGGGCAGGCCAGGCGGGTTGTAGCTGTGGGCTGGGGCTGCACTGTGCTGCACTTGGGGTGGGCTGTGGTGGTACTGGGAGGCAGCTATGGGGGCCCTGTCACAGCCCCAGCCCCACTCCCTCCCTCACTGCAGGGGGCCTTGATCTGCCCCCCATGCCCCTTCCTTTCCCCCTCCTCTTTCACCACAAAAGACTTACCAGATGCATGCAGCTGTATTGGAAATCGGATCAGTATCGGCCAATATGCCTCCTTAAAAATTTGCTATTGGTGTTGGTCCCCAAAATCTCCATAGGTGCACCCCTACTAAAAACCATGGGCTTGATCATTCTTCCCTCCTTTATACTTGTTTGACACCATTCAGTTAACTTCAGTGAAGTAAACCAATTTAAAACAGTCCAACCAGTCAGAAGAGTCAAATGTCTTATCACAGTTCTTTCATTTCTAAAGTTTTACGTTTAATTTAAAAACAGACTTATAGTGACCAGTGACAATATCTTACAAACACAGATCCAAGCTAAGAAGTCAATTTACACATGTTTAACAAGAAGATGTGGAGGTAACGTTTCAAAGTGGAAAATAATCTATACTGTAAAGTAAAAAAATGTAGCAAAAACGTCCATAGCATTTACATGAATAGCTTGAAACTTGACTTGTTGATGATAACCTAAAGAGAGGTACATCACAAGCCAAGTTCAAACACAACCAAGGTAAGAATGCTGTGTATATATCCATTTGGGAATATACAGGATATGAAGGGCTTATTTTAGCTTTTTTCTTGAGACAGGCAAAAGTCTGAAGAGACTAAACAGATTTTGCTACTACATGTACAAATCATTGCTTGCCAGGGGCTTAAGAGTGATCAAAAGATCTACCCTTGTTTGGATTTCTATTAATAATCTTAACTTTATTGCCTGGTGTTACGTTCTCATGACAAAGATTCCATTTTCACAGGTTTTATTTGTGCTTGGATGGCACTCTAGGTGCATGAGGATTCCCTATGCTTATGGCCCTGCTGAGAGTTTAACTCTGGCTTTGGAGAGGGTAGCAGGTGTTATTACAGTCTAGCCCTATGTTTGCAATAACAATGAATGTAATGTTGCAAAGCAAATAGACCATATGTTGAGAATTGAATTCATTTCTCTACTTTTCCCCCACTTTTACTTTAAAAATCAATGAAAATGTTTTCTAAATGTTATTGGGAGGTCAATCTTTGGGGAAAACTTTAGGACATACATACTCAAATGGCAAATCCTTGAGACTGTGATGGAAAAAGATACAGAATCACAAAGGAGGAGCAACAATCTAGCTCTTACAAGCAATGGAGGCTTAATGAACACCACAAAAGAGATTTTGATTTGGTAGGAGATTGAAAGAAGATACGGCCAAGACCACACTGCATTCATGCAGCCAAGGAGGAGCTCCTTTTATACTCTTAGAACGGTAGAAATTAATGATTTATGGATCCTTGTATGTTAAAAAAGAGATTAAAAATGATGTTGATAACAGAAAACTTAGCTATTAGATTGTGTGGTATTAGCACTGATTTATCCTCTTTGGGTACCTACATACTAGGGCTGTGTGAAATTTCAGCAGCTGTTTCATTTCAGTGGTGTTTCAGCCTGTTTTGGTGCCCAAAACACCAAATTCAAAATGAAATGGAAGGCTCTGAAACATCTCCGAAAAAAAAACAAACCATCCAAAATTTTTTGGATGTTTGGGATCTTTCAGACTGTTTCGGAGGCGGGCTTGCGGGGAAACAGAAACTCAGAAAAGGGAGGGGGAAGAGAGGCGGGGAAAGACTGCTCTGATATTGACATCTGTAACTGGCCGGTGTCTGTGATCTGTCCCTGAGGTCCCTTCCACTCTCCGTGCCCTGGGGGAGGGATGGAGAAACAGCATATAAGACTTTTTGTGAAGCCTTTCTCTGCCTTTTGTGAGCTGTCTGTCTGGAAGCAACAGCATGTGAAAGGTACTGGCTGACTGACTGGCTTCCTAGTCAGTCTCTTGCTAGTCTCTCTTTTTGGAAAGGATTGGATATACACCTTTCCAATATATTACAGATAGAAGATATAGTAAGCAGATAGAAGATGATATAGCAAAGACATATAAGATATAGTAAAATAAGCAGATAGAGGAAGATATAGTAAAAATATAGATGATATAGTAAACACACATATATTAAACAGATAGAAGATGTATTGCACAAAGAACATATATTACACATACACACACATATTAAACACATACAAGATATATTACACACACACAAACACACACGTTTTCCAGCACAGCAAACATTATGAAGTGTGCTGGAAAGGAAGGTACCAGGTCTTCAGGCAGGGGAGGGAGAGGGGCTAGAGTGGGTAGGGGGAGAGCTGCAAGTTCTGCCCAACTTAGACACATCCTGTCTCTCAGGCCTGATCCTCAAAGGGAATTTACAAAACACTTTTCACAGACGGGCCTATGAACTTCGCTTCGTCAACCTCCTAGATACAGAAACTCATGGAGTCAATATAGACGTTAGATTTATGACGCACTATAACCTGCCCAACATCTGACTTGCTACATTCCACTTCTCCTCGCCCCCCAGTCTGTCCTTCATCCCCTGACACTCAAATTACATTTTCACTGACTGGCTTTCTTGCCTGGATTGTATGCCAGCCTCTGGCTTCTTCACTATGCATTCCATCCAGAAGAGCACACATATACCAACTAGATTCTTCCTCAGTCTGACAAAGGTTTTTTAAACCTGACAGCTTGCTAAGATATATTCCTCCAGCTATTCAGTTGGTCTAATAAAAGATATCGGAGGTACCCTCGACTGGTCTGTGCTAGGGCCAGGACCCAAAGTGGGGTCAAAGGGCCAGGGGCCCACCGCGAGGAATGCCCAGAGCAAGAGGCTCGAGATTCTGACTGGCCTGAAGGTGGGGCCAGGGCCTAAGGGGGAGCCAAAGATCCCAGAGAGGGTGTTACACAAATTGCCAATTGCTCAAATCAAGAGTGAGACTTTATGAAGGAGGATAAGGCAAGATGCCGCATTTATTGATTAAGCACTTAATACACACACACACCACATTCATACCCCAGTTTCTGTTCTGTGCCAGTATACATTACCATTCTTATCAGTGGTTGGATCAACTTAGTGGCCAGCCAAGTTGATCGCGAGTAGGAGCCGGACTCCTGTTGGTCCATCTTGTCAGATGAATCGATGCTCTAGGATGACATGCAGAACAAGACCCAAAACCAATATGACTTGCCCCATCTTTTAAAGCCTTGTCAATTCACCCAGTCCTCTGGGCTTTTGTTGTGTTATCACTGTGTTCTTCCTTGAAGGTTGATTGCTGCTGTTCTCTCGCTGTTCTAGGGTGGATTCTTCTTGTTTGGTCTTTTATCTGTCTGCATTCTTCTGCCAGTCACCAGCTGATGTTTTCCTTTTGCATAGACATGCTCTTACCCATTCTTTCACACATACAGTATACAAAGGCTGGGCACGTATGTTGAGCTACAAAGCAATACAAAATTGAGTTTTTTAAGGCAATGCAAAACTCAAGAAAATAAATAAGATGAAAAGCAATAGGCAAAAGTCTATTTGTATAACATTCCCTTCCTTGATCCTTCAAAACATTTTGTTTTGAATGGATCACTATAATTTTTGCAAAGCTATATACTGTAAAGCAATTAAGGCATGCGATTTCAATTTAAAATACATTTGTTTCATTTAACAACACATAAACCACATTGCAATCAGCATTATTTCACTTAATATAGAAAAGATGATAATAGAATGTAACATGTACAATTAAAAGCAATAGGCAAAAAGTCTATTTTTATAATAAAGGAACCATAGCTGGAGGGGGTGGAGGATGCAATGTGTGAGGCATGGACTTCAGTGTTAGGGGAGGTATGGAGCTGCAGAATGGATATCACCCCAAAACACCTAAATGGGCAGCCTCCCATCTGGGAAACATCTGAGTCAGTTTTCCATCAAGGCATGGCAGGAAAAGAGGGGTGACGGTTGACCCAGAAACAGTTGGGCGGGCAGAGATCTAACTGGCACCAGGAAGGCTCCCTGTTACAGGCTACCATCCCTGCTGGTTTCATCCTGCTGTTAAAACACACACACAAAGTCACATATGTCATGACTTTTGCTTTGAACAGCTTGAGGTGCAGTTTCACAGAACCCCCTGTACCTATCTCCTTGAAACTTGGCAGACATTGTGCGCTCAAAAGCAGCTACCATTATACAATTTTCATCCAAATCAGGGGAGAAATGACCAAGTTATAGGCATTTTAGTGATTCCCCATTCTAACTTATAGCCGAATCACTGAAACAGTATCAAAACTCTGAAACAGATTTGACCAAATCGAAATGGAACAGTGATCCGAAAAAACAAAATAAAATCACTGCCCTCCAAAACTGCCAAATCCAAAACCGAAATGAAACACAGCCATTTCATACAGTCCTGCTACATACATCACAACAAATCTTAGACCATCGCAAAGAGTCAAAATAATGTAATTTGCTAAGATTCTGGGACTCTCGTAAGGCTAAGAGAAAACCAAGGACATTCCATAATATTGTTACTTCATTCTATGAAACACTGCTGTGAATACTGCAACAAAAAGATGTTTTGGTTCCTGATATGGACATTATGGCTGCATTCAGACAAGCACGGCCATGCAGTATGTGGTGCCACAAACATATCTGTGATGCCACATACTGCACTCTCAGATGTTCCCCATGATGCAAGGGTGTCCTGCCCATACATGCACTGCTCCACTTTTTTGTCCTGTGGGGTTTTTTTTAAATATCCAGGGGTCAAAAAAACCCATGGAAAAAAAACATGGAGCAGGCACACACAGGCAGCATGCACCACTCAAAAGCGGAGCCAGGCCATCTGGAGCTGTACTCCAGCTGCTGGCCAGGCTCCACCTACCACACCCAAGGTAACTTGCTGCATGCCAAAGTACACATGGTGTTCCCTGGGGACAAGTAGCAACAGCAAAAGGTGTGTCACTGCTACTTGTCCCTTGAGAACCAAACATCCACACTTATCTGGATGCAACCTGTGACAGCAATACTATTTAAAGGTCAGATTCTTCACAGGATCTCTCTCAGGCACTGTCTAATATTCATCATCACCAGCTTCATTTTGAATTGCAATAGCACATAAAGTTCCAAAAGAGACAAAAGGGATTGAAGTCTTTTTGTGCCTATCCCTGGCTTCCATTTCCTGGGCTAAACAAGGCTGAAAGATCTTCAGATGAAGATTATATGAAGTGGAGTACACATTATGTAAAATGGAGTATAGCGAGTTAGGAACTGTTAACATCGCTCAAATGCTGTTAAGACAGGGTTAAATATTAGTGTGATTATTAAAACTAGAATAACAATGCGTGTCTGACCTCTGTGACTAGCAAGATTGAATAGCTGCAGGAGAAAATCCCCTGAAATACAAATATCTATCATATTTAGGTTATTCTACTGAACCCCTATTTAAATATAATCTTATTATCTTAATAATATAAGCATTGATTAATATTTAAAGCTATTTAGCATGCAATTAACTCAAATTACACAAGCCATTACACGAGGAGCAAAATTAGTTTTCTAACTTGCAAGTTATTTACCCTTATGCTTGATTTCTTTCTAATAATTAAGCCAAATTACAGTAATTGACTGTTATTTAATTAACAAGCAAATATTAACTTAATCTAAAAGAAGCAGTTAAAGACAAGGTATTACCAGCCCTAAGTCATTCCAATATAAACATGTCAGAACACATCACTTTAGACTTCAGTGCAGAGGTGGATTAAGATTTATTGGGCTCCGGGACAAACAGAAAATTGAAGCCCCGCCCCCCCCCCCAACCATTTCTGCAATGCACTGAGACATGGAGGGCTTGTATGGTCAGGGGCTTACAGGCTAAGCCCTATGAGGAGAGACTGAGGGACCTGGATCTCTTCAGCCTCTGCAAGAGAAGGCTGAGAGAGTGGATCTTGTGGCCGCCTACAAATTCAATTGGGGGACGCAGCAAGGGATTGGAGATGTTCTGTTCACCAGGATGCCTCTTGGGATAGCAAGGAACAATGGTCACAAACTGACAGAAAGCAGATTATGCTAGATATCAGGAAAAACATCTTCATGGTAAGGGTGGCCAAAATTTGGAAAGGGCTTCCAAGGGAGGAGGTGCTCTCCCCTACCCTGGGTGTCTTCAAGAGAAGACTGGATAGTAGGTCTGTGCGAGTTGGCAGTGATCCGATCTGGCTTCAGATCCGGCCACTTTGGATGGCTATGATCCAATCCGGAGCTCCGGACCAGGTTTCTGCCTCGATCCGGCCGAAGCAGCTCCGAAGCTTCGGAGCCGCCTTGGAGATCCGGCCATAGGGTATAATGGGGAATCAATGAAAGATCTATAACTTTGTTGGTTTTTGTCTGATTTGGATGAAACATGCAGGGATAGTAGCCTCTGCTGAGAGCACAAAACCTGCCAAGTTTTGAGAAGATCAGTGTAGGGGTTTGGGGGAAACTGTACCCCAAATTCTTGAAAGCAAAACTCATGTCACGGCTGTGTGTTACAACACAGGGGGCGTCAAAATTGCAGGGCTGGTAGCTTTTACTCAGGCCACAAAGCCTGCCAAGTTTCAAGAAGATTGGTGCAGGGGTTTGGGGGGAACTGCACCTCAAACTGTAGACAAGCAAAACTCGTGCCATGGGTGACATTGCGTGTGTTAAGGTGCAATGGTATGACAGCTGCAGGGATGGTGGCCCCTGCTGTGGCCACGACTCCTGCCAGCTGTGGAGGAGATCGGTGCAGGGGGGTCCTGGGGCCCTGCACCCCTAGCTGCTGACAGGCAAAACTCGTGCCAAGACAGTGTCTGTCTTGGGGCAGTTGATTGTCTGCATTGATTCTTTCCTCTCCTTAGCCTGGTTTATGGGTGCTAATTGATGATCGTTAAGTCGTTATGTAGTAGCTAGGTCCTGTGTATTGATCTGGTCCCTGAGTCCCTGATCCCTGAGTGGATCATGACTGATTGATTGGTAAGTGGTAACACAGTAGCTTATCAGACAGGCCTGCAGCAGTGTCTCCCCTCTGCACCCCAAGACAGACACAGTCAGTGTCACAGCACCCATGGCACCAGTTTTGCTTGTCCATAGCTTGAGGGGCAGTTCCCCCCCAAACCCCTGCACTGATCTTGAAACTTGGCAGGCTTTGTGGCCTCAGTAAGAACTACCACCCCTACAGTTTTGACCCCCCTGTGTTGTAATGCCTAGACATGACAGGAGTTTTAGTTTCAATAATTTGGGGTACAGTTGCCCCCAAACCCCCACACCAATCTTCTTGAAACTTAGCAGGCTTTGTGGTCTCAGTAAGAGCTACCACCCCTGCAGTTTTAACCCTGCTATATTGTAACACCTAGATGTGACATGAGTTTTGCTTTCAAGAATTTGGGGTGCTGTTTCCCCCAAACCCCTGCATCCATATTCTTGAAACTTGGCAGTATTCATCCTCTCTACAGAGTCTACCATCCCTGAAAATTTTATCCAAATTGGAGAGAAAACAACAAAGTTATAGATATTTTATTGTTTCCCCATTATACCCTATGGCCGGATCTCCGAGGTGGCTCCGAAGCTCTTTGGGAGCTCTGAACCACTTCAGCTCTGAGAAGCCGAACGAGGCCAGAGCTTCAAACGGGACATGCTGCTTCGGACTCCAAAGTGTCCGAAGCTTCTCCAGTTCCAAAGCTCTGTCCAAAGCCTTGCACAGCCCTACTGGATAGGCAAATAGCTGGGGTCATCTGACTCCAGAGCTCTTTCCTGCCTAGGCAGGGGGTCAGACTCGATGATCTGTTGAGGTCCCTTCCGACCCTAGCATCTATGAATATATGGGCGTCATGAATGGAGCATTTGTGGGGGAGGGCTCCAGCTCTAGGGTGTCCTGCTGTGCTTCGTGTGTCTATGGAGTACACAGGGGTGACACTTGGGGGCTCCTGGAGTGTAGCGCAAGGCACTCAGAGCTGCGTGCCACCCCTGCGACAGGGGCCAGGACTGGTTCCGGGTTGCAACTGGCACAGGCTGCTCTGCTCGCACAGGGCCTGCTGCCGGTCTGCAGGGCCGAGTTCATGTGACAGCACTGAAGGGAAGTGGGAGTGGGATGGGACAGGGCGGGGTGTCTAGAGGCTCAGGTGGGGCTGGGCCTATGGGGAAGGGCTTGAACAGTCCAGGAGCATGGGGCAGCCAAAACGGAGCTGTGCTGGCTCCAAGGCAGCTTCCTGGCAGTGCTGGGTTGCTGCAGCTGCAGGAGGGAGCCAAGCCTAAAGCCACCTGCACACTTCTCTGCTGCAGCAGCCCAAGCTTGCAGGCACCGTTGGGCCCCTCCTGCTGGGCTGCAGCTCCAGTACCTTTCCCTTGACCCTTCCAGGCTGCCCTGCAAGACCTGGACCTTCCCCACAGCCATGGGCTCCATCCCCGGCTGGCACAGCAGGAGTAGTAGCGAGAGCAGGATGCACTGCTCCCCAGGCCCAGGGCAGGGACTGTGGCTGCCCAGCCCACAGGTCTGCACTGGAGCCAGAGCCTGGGGCTGGTCATGCATGACCCCACGCAACATCACCCCATGGCCAAGTGGCACTGGGGGTGCAAAGCTGCTGCCCATTGGGCACATGTGGTGCAAGCTGAGCTCCAGGGATGGCCCCTTGCTCTGCCACAGCTCAGTCTGGCTGCAGCAGTGCCCAGGCACCACGCAGGATTTTGGCCAGGCTGGGCCTGGGTGGGACTGCCCCACCATCGGCAGGTTCAGCCACACATTGTGGTCTACTCCACGCTCCAGCTGCTCCCAGGGCTCTGGCGTGATCATGCCCCATGCTTCACCCGGCACCTGGCAGCCACGGCCCACCACATTGGATGCCTGGCCCAGCCCGGCCGGTTTCATCCATGCCTAGCTGCCCCCCATCCCTCCCCACCCCACCTTCATGTGCCCACCCTCCAAGCATCTGGGAGCCCCTGATTGACAGGGGGTCCTGGTCCTGGGCTTGGGCCTGGGCCTAGCTGGCCCATGCACTAATTCACCTGTGCTTCAGACACACACATTTATCCCACATAGAGATAGAATGTAGTTTTTTCAGAGTGCATCTCTGGTATAAGGATCCATTTCCAGTTGTACTTTCTCATGTTACAGAAGTTGATATGTTGTTTTATTTTTCTGTCTATATTTGTAGTTTTACTTTCATTTGTGTTTTCTACTTAGGCTTTGATCTCACAAAATCTTGTGTCTGTTCTTAATTTGATGCACTGTGAATAGTTGCACTCAAGTCAATGGAATACTCTGAGAGAGAGAGCCTCTTTTAGGTAAATCAACATAATTGGAGGTCATAGCATGTAAACTTAAATGCTCACATAGATTGTGGCAGGATTGGTGTGTTGAGTATGTTCTTAAGTAGTTTCCTGACTGGCGATGCTTTCCTAAACTTGGGCTTATATGAATAATCACTAAATAAAGAAGTGGGGAGAAGGGCAAGCGATGCAGAGTTGGGTTTTCTGTCTATCTTTCTACTTTGTACATTGTGATATGCTGTTTTTGTCACCCCATGTTCCTCACTAAACTTGTGTCATATGTAAAGCTTTAGGCAAATGTAACCAATGGAATCCAGACTATTTTTCACCTCACAAGGGTGCAGATTCAGTTCCAACTAAAAGGCCAGGGCAGCATAATCAACTTAATTACAATTTATTGTTCTCTCACACAGCCTCCCAAAACTGAACTGCACTTTGACCAATACCAGACAAACAATGGTTATGGGGAGGGTAATGAGGAAAACTACGTGGTGTCAGATACCTTAATAATCTGAAATTTGGACCATTTTGGGGGGAACCTTCCTGAATTCCACAAATTTTTATGTGAACATAAAGTCAATGTGTCCATTTGCCAATGAACCTGCATTCATTTTCAAGCATGTGCCATCCAAATAATGAATTTATATTAAAAGCATGCATAGGGAACAATTTCACTCCAAAACTAAGTGAAAGAAGTAGTTTCAACTCCGCTTGCCACAGGAATGAAAGTCCATGAATTCATCTGATACACCACAATTTCACACCTATTAATAATACAGTAGTGTAACAAATCTTCTAGCACAATACTTTCTAAATTGATGCCTGGACTATAGTGGAACATGGGGGCAGGACATGGTGCAAGTATTGCTACACATCATGTAAGTTGATGCATTTCTATATGCATAGAAATGTGGATCTCTGTGTGTAAAATCAAGGGCACCTTCAAAGCAGAGACAGAGAAAGTACTAAAACTTAACAGCAAATTGTCGGGCAGTGATAGTTGTAAGAAAATCATCTTCAGCATCCTCTTCCTTGCACTATTAAGAACAAGTATTGAAAACATCACTATATGTCTTGCTGGCTGCTTTATGTCTTGCTGGTTGCTTTTTTTCTAGATACTTGTTGAAGCTAAGTAAAGATGAGCTGTTTCAAAATGCAGCTATATTTAGGACTCAGCATGTTAATGTTTCTATTTGCTGCACAGCCCTAAGGAATTTTTCAGATAGCTTTTATGGTATTTTGGTTGCTAGGGAAAC
>NW_005842337.1:590580-591702 GCF_000455745.1 Alligator sinensis | reverse complement strand
ACTCTTTTCAGACTTGCAGCCACAGAAACTCATGTTGTGTTAAACAAGACAAATACATGACAAAGAAATCTCTCTTTGTGCATTGTTCTGTATATAGACAAACACAAAGGCAAGTATTGTGCTTATTACATCTTGGCTCTGACTCACATTTGTCCCTCTAGACGTGCTGCACCTTCCCTCAGGGGTGGATTTGGTTGATTGCATTACTTTCTCTCTCAGAACTGGGAAAACGTATAAAACGGCTGAGTAAGATTTTGAATCTACAGCTTCTCTGTCTTGCAGCAGCACAAACCTACCCCGAAGCACCTTTCTCAATTTTGTTCCTTTACTGATGACCTGAATCACAATCAAAGAATAAAGGAATCACACAGGGAGAATAATTATCTGGATTTTTTTTCCCCAAGTCTGTCCTTTTTTCTCGCCCTCCTCCCCTCTTTTTCAAAGCATTTGCTATATTGGAAAGACTCACAATTCTATGAAGTGACAGTTATATGAAGTGACAAGTGGTTGGAAGATTGAAGCATCTGTCTTTCTTGGTCTGTGGTCCCTTGTGCCAGAAGAAAACTGACATGACATGATCAGAACAGAAGTCTGGACTAAATCTTTCACAGTATGTTAGGGCAAGTAGAGATGTTGGAGAATTTTCCTTAGTAGGATACCATACAGTCAGTTTGGGAGGGGAAAAAAACCAAGTTTGCATTTAAAAAAAATGTTTTCTAGCAGTGTTACTGAGCAAATGTAAATCTGCTATAGGATTCCTCCCCTCTAGGCTAATGGGAAGAGATTTTCTGGTACTATCTTTCCCTTGCCTGAATTAGAAGCTGTGCTTTCTGTAGAATATCCATCTGCTGTTACATTGACTACCACTGGTAAGAAGACTGGGACTCTAGAATTGGGGAAATGGTGGCATTATGCAATGGTTCAGGTAATATAACATTCAGTCTCAAAGTTTCAGCTCATGTACCCCTTTATATTTTTTTTCTTGTTTGTAAAGGAAGGGGCAGATTGAGGCCCTCGTTGTGAGGGAGCGAGTGAGGCTGGGGCTGGGTCAGGCACTGCATAGGCAAGGGAGAAAAAATTATTTGGGGGTGGCTGAGCGTGTGCATGCACGTGCACGCCCCC
>NW_005842337.1:581112-590541 GCF_000455745.1 Alligator sinensis | reverse complement strand
AAAAACATTAGGGGGGGGGGGGGGGGGGCGGAGCATGTGCATGTATGCATGTGCATCCCCCTACCCCCACCCAGCAGGTAAGTCTGTGGGGGAAGGGGTTGGGGAAGGGGAAAGGGCTGTGGTGGGGGGAGCAGATTGAGGCCCCCGCTGTGAGGGAGGGAGCTGGCAGAGGCAGGAACATGGGCTGGGGTGAATGGGGCCCTAGCCAGGCTGGGTGGTGGAAAAAGTGGAGGCCTGTGGGTGCCCCCTGGGCCTCCGCTTGTCCTAACACATGGCCCAGCCGAAGCACCACTCACCCCAGCCCCTGCTCCTGCCCTGCTAGCTCCCGCACCATGGGGGCCTTGATCTGCCCATGGCAGTAAAGGAGGGAGTGGGGCTGGAGATTAAGACCTCCACAGTGCAGGAGGCAGTGATGGGCAGGGGGAGCAGGCAGGAGCACCGGTGCCCCCCCTGCAAGCGTAGCACAGGGCCCTAGCCATTTCCATAAATGGCTGCACTGATCAGCCACAGTGATTGGCCATCATGCAATTGGCTGTGGGGCCCCCTACCCTGGTCAGTGAGATTGGCTGTGAGGGGACCCCCCCGGTCGCTGGGGGGGGGCATGTTCCCCCCCTAAGGTGGCACCAGTTGCCCATGAGCATGAATGATTCACCTCTACTCCTGCCCCACTCCCTCCTACACTGTGGTGGTCTCAACACCTGGCCCAACACCCCCACCAGGAACAGCCCAGTGTTGCCCCGGCCCTAGCCCACAGTGGCCCACAGCCTGCCTTGCCCTATGTGCTGATCCAGGGGCATGCATCCCCCATGCCCTCCCAGGGGTGCACATAGGGGTAGAGCTGGGAGGGGAGCTGAACGGTGGGGGAGCTTGCATGTGGTGGCTGCTGCTGCCACTACCACCCTGCTTGGCCATGCACCACGCCACTTTACCGTGGCTGGTCATGGCTCCCCGTGTTGCTGATGGGCCACATCCAGTGAATTGCATGCCACTAAGGGCGGGCACAAAACACACTCCCTCCCCCACCATTTAGACCCTCGCAGCTCTGTTGTAAGGGGTTAGTGAGCTGGGGTGGGGGGCGAAGAGGCTGCACAGGGCCAGCAGCACCTTGCATGTCCCTTCCCTGGGTAAGAGATGAAACATGGGAATGCGCCGGGGAAATGCCACTGTTGTGCCCCAGAGCATGCTCCATCCCTGCCTGCCTGCACGTATCCCCTACAATCTTTTTAAGTATCCCTGGGGGCATGCATACCCCCAATTGACAACCCCTGCTCTTGATCATTCAGATGCCTGATGAATCTGTTTGTGGCTGACGAGCCCAATTCAAGAGTGACACAGCTTGTTACAAGTTTTATAGATCCATATGTTGTCTGAGTTGGAGTCCAATTTACAGCGTGCTGCTTTCTTCTTTGTCACTTTGCTTCCATCCTTTGGATCAAAGCCACTTTTTGTTGAGCTATACCCAGTGCCAAATGTTGCCTCCAGATTGAACAGATTTTGCATGCTCCTCCTACCTTTCTACATTGATGTTGAATGACTTCATATCATTTTTGCACACATCATGGTACCACCATAGAGGGTGAACCCACTTTCTACAGCCATTTTGAATCTTGCTATACAAAATATTTTTGGGGTCACAGTCTTCTCCCATTTTTTGGATATGGCTGATCCATTGCAACCTCCTCTTCTTGTTAGAGGTTTTTAAGTGTGTCAGTCATGTGTACTCCAGTACCTCTGTATTTGGTATTCTATCTACCCACTTTATTTTCAGGATCTTACACACACCTCTAATGTTGAAGCTGTTCAGTCTCGTGATATGCCTAGCATATGTAGACCATGTTTCTGAACCATAAAGCAGGGATGACAGCACACAAGTTTTGTAGAGTCATATCTTCACCTTAGCTGATAGTTTGCTGTTATTCCATGCATGTATTTGTAATAGCATGACATTCTTAGCTGGTTTTCCAATTCTGTTAGTCAGTTCAGTCTGAAGGTTAAGATTCCTGCTAATCTTGGAACCCAGGTACCTGCTGATCATAAAACCCAAGCAGCAAAAACTGTCAACAACACCAAGAAATGTATCCTTCAGAGTGATTTCAGGTATTGTCTTTTATACCCCTTGGTACATAATCATAGTCTTCTTGAAAGTAATTGCCATCCCAAAGGTCTTACATGATTCAGAAAAGCTGCCCAAGAGCTTTTGCAGGGAAGATTCACTGTGAGCAACCATGTCCACACCATCTGCAAACAGGAAATCTCTCAACCAGTTCTTTCACCTTGGTTTTCGCTCTAAATCTTGAGATGTTGAACAAGCCTCCATCTAATCTGGTTCAAAGATAAATGCCATAATTGCTGTTCTTGAATGCATGAAGAAGCATGAATGAAAAGTAGATCTTAAAAAGCAGACAGCCTAAGACACACTCCTGCTTCACCCCACTGTTGACATCAAAGGCATTTGATTCTTTGTGTTCATACTCTACAGTTGCCTTCATACCTTGATGTAATGAGCTAATTATGTTCAATGGTTTGGGGAAGACAACCCAGTTGCTTCAAAACAGTAAAAAGGCCAGGTCTATTGACTGTATTGAAGGCCTTTGTCAAATCGATGAAGGCTATGTACAGTTTGTGGACTATATCTGGATAAAAGGACATGTCTTTGGACAGATCACTGAATCAAGCTCACAAAACTTGCTTTTGGAAATCCACAAGACCTTGAGTTTGATAACTTTTAAGATGTTCACTATATTTATTTGTTATTTGTTAAGATGTTCACTACATTCTTCACCACTGTACCTCACAATATATATTAGGAATATCATCATCTGTTAAAATCTTTCTTTCTCCAGTATAGCTGTTTTAAAATTCTGTCCAATCTGTCAGTTGTTATAATGATTATCATAGTTTAAATGAACTTCAAAACCATGTTCAATTAACATCAAAGGAATCACCCAAACATGCGAGGCCTAATCTACAGACAAAATTGCACCCATGGTCATACATGCTGTATCACAGTTATAAGCACTAATCAGATAATTATCTGAACAAAGAATCTCTATTTTGTGCTTCCATAATTTTGACTGTTGCTAGCCTGAGTTGTTAAGGTTTCTCTCATCTCTGCTAGCTAATTCTGCCTCTCTCTAAGGTATTTACATCTTTCTTGTGTCCTTATTAGCAAATAATGCAAATGTAGGTGGAATCTAGGAGCTTTAATGATGGATTAACTATTTTACTGGGAAAATCTAACTCAGAACTCCCTTTTTACGTCAGTGTTATTACCCACTTTCAGATCTGATCAGTCTGCGCTGTGACTAAGCTTATTGGAGTTGTTTAGCTTGTATTAAAGAAAATTGGAAACTGGTTTAGAATGTCTGGCTACACACAGCATGTCCTGAAAAGGCTAAAGTTATTCTTCAGTATTGGCACCTCCAGTAGTAAGTCTGGAACTTGTCAGTTTAGATGAGGTGCTTTAGTTTGAAGTACAATCAAATGCAGGTATGGATAACTTTAACCTCATCTTTGCTTTCCCCCATGCCTGGGGCAATGCAGGGACTGATCTGGTTCATGGCATAATTTAAAGCAGGCTTGGGGATATGTGATGCTGCTTTACATTACACCATGCTGCCTATGGTGCCTCAGTACTTACAAACACAGTAACACCCCCTCTTGTCCACAGGCGAGCCTATGGGATCAGAGGAAAAGACAAAGAGGAGCTATCATGGTAATCCAAGCCACTGAAACATTCTTCCACTCAAGGATAATCCTCAGGGAGGAGCTATATCTGTTTAGTTTAACAGTGTTGTGCATTAGGGAAACCAATAGGAAGTGACTTAATGGCCTTGAGAATCGAGCGCTGTGGGCACAGTCTCACTCCCTTTGGATTACCATGAAAGAAGGCTTGAGCCCTAGCATAGGATCCATTTTTCTCACTGCAGCAGTGATGAGAGGATTCTTCCCATTAGTAACTAGTTCATAGAGCAGATCATTGGAGATTAGCCAAGAGTTCATTTTAATTTTTGTCATTTCTTACATGGACACTCAAGCTGTAATTAAAATCTGCTTCATTTGCTCAAGCAACCTTTGTGCCTTGTCCTATTTCCTGGTATTAATCAAACAGGTTGAATCCAGTAATAAAACATAATCCATGAAGGGACAGATACTCAAGTGCTTGATATACAAACTATTCTTTTCAGTTACTTGGAAAATCTGAAAGAATCCAGATTAGCAAGTAAATTAAATGTGCTGAAGACACAAACTGTTACTGTTTGATTATTAATCTTCCCACTGCTGCTATTGTGTAGGAAAAAATAACCATCGAGACTGAAGAAAATGAAAAGAATTTCTTTTGGAAATTTCAAACTACCACTGAAGATTATTATTTTAACTAAAAAAACCCCATGATTAGCAGCTCAGGAGAGAGAATGTGCATACGGTAAGCCAGATAGATTGTCAAATGTATTATAAGAACATTGCATATGTAAAGATGCCCCAATTGGATAGTCTTGAGAGGCAGAGTCTGGAATAGTTGGATCTATAACTACAGTCTTCTAATTATTGAAATAAATTACCAGCATCAGACCCACAAAGGCATTTCATAGAATTATAGACACATAGAAAATTAAGGTTGGGAGGGACCACCACAGAAGATCATTTAGTCCAACCCCCTGCTCAAAGCAGGACCATCCCCAACTAGTAACTAAATCCTATTTAAGCATTTAATTCCCATTGAATTCCATGTACTTGAAGACAGGAGTGGATATATAAATCCTTTATGTAACCCAGAACTGTGCTAAAGCCTCCTTTCTCAGAAGAGTCTGAGAGCTGTACTAAGGTATGCACTAAGCCATTAATGCTGCCCAATTGCAGGGTTTGGGTGAAAACATGTGGGAAGCACTCTTTTCTCAGTGGTATTCCCCAAGTTATGCAGGATGGCAGTATCAATGTGGCCAAAGACATACTTGTTATATTAAAGTGCTTAAGAGACAACATGGAAGACAGTATGGAGATGCCTTTGATGGATGGGTATGAATAGGACCTCTACATGTACATTACTGGAGTAGCAGAGAGAAGTGAAGTAGCTTATATGAAAGGAGGCCAGTTGTGAGGTGTAAGGAAGTTCTGTAAGATATAAGACCTTGAAAACAAAGACAAGAAATACTATTTACCTTCATGTTATTAAGTGCTACCCAGAGCTGACCAAACTGATAAACCAGGATGATGGTATATTGCCACACTATAAACTATAGTAGTGCACTTGAAACAATAGATTTCATAGATTTCATAGACATTAGGGGCTACCAGGGACCTCATGAGATGATCGAGTCCAGACCAGCTGCCAGAGGCAGAAAGTCTGCAGGGATCAAATGAACATCCAAACGCCTTTTGAATGAGTCCAGAATAGGTGCTTGCACCACCTCTGTGGGGGGAGTCTGCTCCAGACCTTGGACACTCGGATTATAAAGAACTTTTTCCTTATATTGATTCTGAATTGGCCTTCTAGAAGTTTGTGGCCATTAGACCTAGTTATCCCTTGAGGAGCCTTGGTGAACAACTGTTCTCCCAGATCCTGATACAGCCCCCACCTCTCCCTATATACTTATAGGCAGCCACCAAGTCCCCCCTGAGCCTTCTCTTTGCCAGGCTGAAGAGTCCCATGTCCCTCAGCCTCTCCTCATAAGGCTTGCTTTCTTGACCTTTGATGGGTGGCTCTCCTCTGGACTCTCTCGAGCTTATCCACATCCCTCCTGAAGTGGGGGGCCCAAAACTGGATGCAGTACTATTATTATTGGTAGATGAGTCCTACCAATAATCCTCCCTCAAAGCCATAAAAATACAAGGATGGAATTGTGATTTATGTCCTGGGAGCACTTGCAAAAAGCCTGTATGCCAGTGAGTCCCAACTCCTGAATATGTAAAAGAACGCAGATTTGGACCATGTTAAGTTGTAATTGATGGTTTAACCATTTATTTAGCCATTTAGAATGGGGTTGGCTTTAGGTTTATAGCCTATTTCTCTATGATGGGACATACATTCCATTTGAGTCTTAGGATTGTCTTGCTCAGTATGATGTAGCCACCCAAGAAGCACTGTGGCCCAAACATGAGGTCTAGAGCTAAAGATTAAATGACTGTGATGCACATGCAGCTAGAGATTCTATGTATCAGCTGGCCTGTAGGCAAGGAAGAGGAATAAGACATGTGTGGCTAGTCTGGGAGGGGAAGGAATGGACTTACATTTAAGAACAGGCTTTTCAAACATCTATTTTCACCTCTTTTAAATCCTAAAACTTCCCAAAATGGTAGGAGTTGCAATTCCATTTCCATGTGAACTGCACTGCTCATGCCACTATAGGGCCACGGTAGCGCTGACAATAAGTAATCTCTCTAAATTTCAGTGGCTGCTTGTTACACAGGGACAGGTACACACAGAATAACTGGATATGCGTGTTGTTGTAGACAGACTCACTCTCTTTCCTGTGCACACTCTTCCCAGTCAGATAATCAACTAATGATGAAAGTCCTCTTCCCGGTCAGATAATCAACTAATGAGGAAAGTCAACCAGTCATTCCAATCTCTCATTCCTCCTGTCAGCTGCAATAAAATAGACATACTTCCTACTCTTTTGTTCTCCTTTGGGCTATGAGCCGAAACAAGAATCCAGCCAAGTTTTTTCAAAGACCTATAAAAACCCCAGGACCTAAGTCTGAGCCCTAAATTATAGAGTAGCATTAGGGCAATTAGACATTTAAGAACAAGTCATAGGTACAAAGTGGGATAAACAGAAAATTGGGTTAGAACAGTATGCAATTGCTACTTAATATTCTGGAGTGATAATCTGTAGTTCTCCACTTTACAATTTCTAATTTTATTGTCTTAATTAATTTCACAACTCTTCTACTTGTTCTGAAAACTCCACATGGCCTTGTTCAACCCTACATAGTCTTCTGATCTCACCACTACATATTCCTTTCTAGAGTCTCAGGCTCATCTTTGCTCTGTTTCAGTGTTCCTCCACAGAAACACATTTGTTCTGTTGCCTTTCTTCCTCCATCTTTCAGGCAACTGAACCACCTCTCCTCTCAGATTTTCCCTCCTCTCTTTTTTCTTTCTGTTTGACTCTCTAAATCACTCTAGAATACTTTCTAGAATCAATTCTGAAGAAAAAGACATCGTATGGTAGTCTCTGGTGAGCAACTTTTCTATTTTTTTTTCTTATTTGCTGCTTTACTAAGTAAAGGAGAAAGGGGTTGGAATAAAAACACTAAAAACAGACTCATGAGATGGCGTTGAAAGGTGCCAAGGGGACCCTGTGATATGAACTGCTTTCAATGTGCTGTCTCCTTACCTGAGACCAAATCCTTACTTGAGTAATAAAACTGCATTTTTCTGGCTGCAGCACCCAACATGCTTTGAAGCATGGGGCTCTCAGAGTGGCATTGAGAGCCTTGATGTAGGTGACTATGTTTTTAATACAGCTCATCAGGAGAGTTAGTTGCTTCAGAAGGGTGATCCAAAAACACTATCAAGCAGCTACCTAGATCTAGTTAATAGGGAAACTCTGAGGGTAGGAGTGTGCCTTAAATCCTGCCTCTTTCTGATCTTAGGTGCCTTACTCAGCACTAGAGGAATAGATGTATATCCATTCACTTAGGATCCACAGGCTGGAATCCCCTTCTGAAGAGAAGCACTGTAGCTAGCCATAGGCTTGCAGCTAGCAAGTTAGCAAGCTGTCTGCCCAAAGGGGTGCAGCTGGCCCAGTTAATTAGTAAATGAGGGGAGGTTGACTGGCTGACAAGGAAATAAAAGGGGGCAGGAAGAGGCAGGAAGTGGAGGGTGTTTGTTTGTAGGAGAGGTAGGGCTTGTAGTGGAGAATTTATGTTCTCTGGGGCAGATTGACCTAGGGTTTGAAGCTGAGTTTGCATTGTTTTGCTCTTAGCTGAACCCTGGGAAGCAGAAGAATCAGGGCATTACAGCTGGTGTTTCTGAGCCAGAGAAGGACTGTTGCTGGGACCAGATTAAAGGGTGGAAGGACTAATTTGAGCTAGGCTAACTGACAGCCTGCTACAGGCCTCTATGGCTCTTCTTCAAAAAATGGAGACACTGATGTCCCCCTCTCTCCCCTTTATTCACTCACATAGCAGAATACTGATCTTATGGTGTGAAAGATGCAGGGCTGATTCCCATCTCTTCTTGCATCTCCTATCTCCTAGGAAGTCCCATAGACACTAAATTGTCAGGCCAGTGAGAGAGAACTGACTCTACCAGTGATGAGGGCTGTCCCCTTTGAAACAGAAATCCTGAGTTCTTGTCCTTGCTTCAAGGACTACTTCATGGCAGGAGATTATGAATCATCAATTGTCACCATTTTGTCTATGATGGCTTTAAGGCCATACTCAAACAACTAAACTTAATCTGTTTTTTTCTATACAGAATACAATGTACCGTTCAATGACATACTAATATATGCAGATTGTGACATAGCACTCTTAAAATTGGATTCAATTTAAAATTGTGACAAGGTGGGAGGGCATATTGGATGAGAACGTAGTTTGGAGACAAGTTTTCAAATACATTTCTTCTGTGATAGCAATATGCAACAATCATGCAAAAAAACAAAAAAAGCCTATTATAGCCCATGTAGGCACAATTTTTGTAGATGAATCGCACTCAGAAATATCCGTGCAAGTAACTGAAAACATGACAGAGAAATTACTTTCCATCTTTTTGGCTCAAAGCCTTTGACTCAGAACTTTGTGCATGAAACTCCAAAAGGTGTAAAAGGGAAAAAGGTTAAAAGCAGGTTCCGAAGAGGGTATTTTTTAGCCTGATTTTTCTTTCTTTCTGTGGTACCTCTTAACCTATCATTATCCAAGACTGTTAACCTTGAACTTAAAAGAAATCGCATGAAAATGCCAGTTAAAGAGAACTGTAAGTTTAAAACAGGTGCTAAAATGTGTTCCTAAGCGAGGGGCAAGACAAGTCTCTCACTGGGATTGTAGGGAGGCAGCAGCAAGGCACCAGACTGCCATGCGCAGACCCTGAGATGGTGCAGAGTCACTTGGAGGAACTGGATGCCTTTAAGTCGGCAGGCCCGGATGAGCTCCATCCGAGGGTACTGAAGGCACTGGCTGACGTCATTGCACAGCCACTGGCGGGAATATTTGAATGCTCGTGGCGCACAGGCCAAGTCCCAGAGGACTGGAAAAGGGCCAATGTGGTCCCCATTTTCAAGAAGGGGAGGAAGGAGGACCCGGGCAACTATAGGCCAGTCAGTCTCACCTCCATCCTTGGCAAAGTCTTTGAAAAAATTATCAAGGCTCACATATGCGAGAGCCCGGCAGGACAAATTATGCTGAGGGGAAACCAGCACGGGTTCGTAGCACGCAGATCATGCCTGACTAATCTAGTCTCTTTTTATGACCAGGTTACAAAAC
>NW_005842337.1:571087-580645 GCF_000455745.1 Alligator sinensis | reverse complement strand
CCAAGGAGGTGATACTTCCCCTCTATCGGGCGCTGGTCAGACCGCAGTTGGAGTACTGCGTTCAATTTTGGGCTCCACGCTTCAAGAGAGATGTGGATAACCTGGAGAGGGTCCAGGGAAGGGCCACTCGTATGGTTAAGGGCTTGCAGGCCAAGCCCTATGAGGAGAGACTAGAGAACCTGGACCTTTTTAGCCTCCGCAAGAGAAGGTTGAGAGGCGACCTTGTGGCTGCCTGTAAGTTCATCACGGGGGCACAGAAGGGAACTGGTGAGGTTTTATTCACCAAGGCGCGCCCCCAGGGGTTACAAGAAATAATGGCCACAAGCTAGCAGAGAGCAGATTTAGACTAGACATTAGGAAGAACTTCTTCACAGTTCGAGTGGCCAAGGTCTGGAATGGGCTCCCAAGGGAGGTGGTGCTCTCCCCTACCCTGGGGGTCTTCAAGAGGAGGTTAGATAGGCATCTAGCTGGGGTCATCTAGACCCAGCACTCTTTTCTGCCTATGTAGGGGGTTGGACTTGATGATCTATTGAGGTCCCTTCCGACCCTAACATCTATGAATCTATCAATTTATAGACTGTCAAAGACTCCTAGGACTAAAATTAACATGTGCATAGACATTTTCATCAAAATATTTGGTCTGATGGAGGTATTAATTATTTTCATAGATATTAAAACCCTGCTTCTGAAAGTGTATCTGTTGAGAAGCCCAGTTAGAGGGAAATTCCAGACATTCCATTTTTGGTGATCATCTATGTCAGTTTACAAGTATCTCAGATTGGGCGCTATTTTGTTTTAGATTCAAGCCCTCTACTATAAAAAGTGCCATCATTATAAAGCACCAGCAGTAGGCTGAACATATTTCCTTTTTAACCTTATTTTCCCATTTCTTTCTTTTTGTCTTCACTATATTGAAAGGTTGTGCATCACAGTACCATTGCAAAGAGGTCTCTAATGGAAACATAGTAGAAGAACATTACAGAAGTAAACAGTAATAATTACATATTTCCCTTTTTGTCTTTAAAAGGTCATAGTGAAAGTTATAGGAACATAGTTTTCTTGGATGTCTCAAAAAAGAAAGACCACACTCAGTCCTGAGTCCTAAGAGAGCAATCTCTCATCTCCCTCAGTCTCTGTCTCGTCTTTCTTACATGTAAACTGTATTCATAAAATAATTTAATTCCAGAAACCAACCATCCTGTAAATAGGCCACTGGAACATTGGAGAGCTCCCAATTAAACCCAGACTGACCTTTTTAAAACTGTTTTTGTAAGGATATTTATTTAAAGGAGAGCAATTGCTTACTCCATTCCTCCCCATGCAAGAAAAGATAGCAGTTCCCATAATTGCTTGATTCCAACTTGATCCCAAGTTTGCTAAAGAGTTTTTAAAATCCCAATGCCTTTACCTTCATATAAAGAGTATAATCTCTGTGGAGGCAAATCTGATAGCAGCCAAAATTGGGATTTAACCATAAAAGAGTCACTTCAGTTTGCACAGGTGTTACGTCTATAGCAATCTAACCAGGGTTAGGTCAATCTAAATGACCAATCATGCAGGCATTCAGAGTGATTAATTCAGACAAGAATGGCATGTCCCATCTAAATTAGTGCAACTCAGGAGGTACACTAAATTAGATCAAGAAAGAGTTAACCTGATCTCCAGAGCCCATTTGCAGCATAGCCCCTGGGTTGGGAAAGCCCAGATACTTGTCCCAACCCTGGGGCTGTGTGCTATTCCCCCCCTCCCCATGACTCTAACCAGGCTATTAGGCTATTTTTAGCCCCTAGACATCCCCACCTCAACCAGGCAACAACCAACTCCCTGTCGTGGACCCACCCCTGTACAGACCTGCCAGTCCTGCAAATGGTGAACAGCTCTATACACCATTCGCTGTTTGGGGATGGTTTCCAGTCTATGTGGAGGCAAATCTACATTTAGATGGCTTAAAGTAAGCTGCATGAACATAGACCAAGTGCAGCGAATGATTGTATGTACCCTTTATCTGGCATTTTCCTCAAAACAATGTAACTATAGCTTATATAATTTCATAGACATTAGGGCTGGAAGGGACCTCATAAATCATTGGGTCCAGCCCCCTGGCCAAAAAGCAGGAAGTCAGCTAGGGTCAAAGGATCCCAGCAAGATAAGCATCCAAATGTTTCTTAAAAGTGTCCAGAGTGGGTGCTTGCACCACCTCTGGGGGGGAGTCTGTTCCAGGCCTAGGGGGCTCAGACAGTAAAGAAGTTTTTCCTTATGTCCAGCCTAAGATGGTCCTGCAGGAGTTTGTGACCATTGGACCTTATATCCCTTGGGGTGCTCTGGTGAACAGGAATTCCCACAGCTCCTGATGCACACCGCTTATGCACTTATAGGTTGCCACCATGTCACCCCTGAGCCTCTGCTTCTCCAAGCTGAAGAGACCCATAGCTCTCAGCCTCTACTCAGAAGGTCTGTTCTCTTGTCCTTTGATCATGTGTGTGGCTCTCCTCTGGACTCTTTCAAGCTTCTCCACGTTCTTTCTGAATTGTGGAATCCAGAATTGGATGCAGTACTCCAGCTGCAGCCTCACCAAGGCTGAGTACAGCAGGAGGATGACATCCTGGGTCTTGCTTGAGATGCATCGGTACATGCAAGCCAGAGTTTTGTTCACTTTGCAGGCTGTGGTATCACATTGGTGGCTCATGTTCATCTTGTGGTCAGTCATGACCCCCAAGTCTCTTTCGGTTGTGGTGTTAGTGAGTGTGACCTTGCCAAGACTATAAGTGTGAGATGGAGCACCTTGCATTTCTCCGTGTTGAATGCCATCAGGTTTTCATCCTCCCAATTTGCAAGCCAGTTCCTCAGCCATCGGACTGTAGTGTAGTCAAGGCCGCAGTTGCCCAATTTTTCTATGAGGACAACATGGGACACCAAGTCAAAGGCTTTTTTAAAATCCAAATATATGATATCAACCTCTTCCCTTTTGTCCAGGTGATACGTCACCTGGTCATAGAAAGAAAAATGAGATTGCTCAGGCAAGACCTACCCACAACAAACCCATGCTAGCTATCCCTCAGAATGTTACTTTCTGTTAGCCTATAAAGAATAGTTTCTTTGATAATTTTTTCCAAGACCTTTCCAGGGATTGAGGTCAAACTGATTGGCTTGTATTTTCTTGGATCTTCTTTCCTCCCTCTCTTGAAGATGGGCACCACATTGGCCCTCTTCCAATCTTCAGGTACTTCACCCAAGTGCCACAGGTTCTCAAATATCCTCACCAGTGACTGTGCTATGATGTCTGCTGGTTCCTTTAGCAGCACTCTTGGGTGCAATCTATCCACACCAGTTGATTTGTGGGTGATCAGCCTCTCCAGGTGCTCCCTCACAAGATCTATGCCAATAGTGGGTGTATGTTCACCCTCACCCTGGTCATCCCACATCATGTTAGGCAGGGCAGTCCCTTTGGGCTCGTGAAAAACTGACACAAAGTAATCATTAAGCAGATTGGCTTTTTCCTGGGCATCAGTTGTCAGCTGCCCCAATTGGTTTAGCAGGGATCCAATGTTGCCCTTGTTTTTCTTCTGACTCCTCACATATCTGAAGAAGGACTTTTTATTGTCTTTGATTTGTGTAGCCAGTTTGAGTTCGGTTGTAGCCTTGGCTTTCTTAGTTCTTAGACATAGGAGGTCTAAGAGCTCCCTGCTGAGCCAAGGGGGTTGCTAAGCCCCTTTACCACTTTTCCTATGGGTTGGGACTGACTTCCCTTGTGCTTCTAGATCGCTTCCTTAAGGAGCAACCACTCATCATGAACTCCTCTCCTTGTCAAACCAGGCCTCTCAGGCTCAAGAACAAGCCTCCTGAGCTTATGAAAGTCAGCTTTCCTAAAGTCAAGGACTACTGCATTGCTGGCTGACTTGCCAGCTTTGCAGTAGATAGTGAAGGTGATCAACTTGTGGTCACTGTCACCCAGCTTCCCTTCAATTCTTAGGTCGCTGTTTAGATCATCCCCTTTGGCCAGTGTCAGGTCCAGCAACACCTTACCTCTTGTTGACCCATACATTTCTTGAGACAGGTAGAGTTCATGTATCCATGTGAGGAAGCTTTGAGACCAATCAGATTTGGCTGAGTGCTCTTCCCATAAGATGTCTCGGTAGTTGAAGTCTCCCACGACAGCCACGCACCAAGAGCATGCAGCCACAGCCAGTTCCCTGGCGAATTCATGGTCAAGCTCTCATTTCTGATTTGGAGGTCTGTAGTAGACTCCTACCATTGTATCCCCTCACCATATTCTCCTCGTATTCTAACCCTGATGGTCTCCAGACATCCTCCTTGGGTGTCAATCTCAGCTTGTAGGGATTTGTAGCTCTTCTTCATTTTTTAGCACGATCTTTCCTGTACAGGGTATAACCATGTATACCCTTAGTCCTGTCATATGAGAAGTCCCACCAGGTCTCCACTATTCTCTCTGCAGTGCAGACTGCGGTCATAGAAGCTGAAGCCTTCACAATGACACCAGAGCTGCAGTCTTCTGTTAACTACCTCAGTTAGTCTCACCCTCTTCCTCTCAGCTACATCCTGGATATGGGCCCCTAAGTGGCAGCAGACCACCCGGGCTAAGGGGTCGGGGCAACAGATCATTCCCTCTGTCCCCTTCAGGAGGGAGTCTCCCACAACAACCGCTCTGTGTTTCATCTTAGGGATGGTAGCTGGTCATGTTGCTTCTTTACTCGCAGGAGCTGGCAGCTCTGCAGACTCTACTGGTGGTATGCGGGGGTTGTATGTGTTGCAGAGATCCAGGTGGGTGGTGACCCTGGTGCAATGAGCCTTGGTGCCAGTGACAACCTTTGTCAAACTTCCTGGCTGGACAGTATGAGAGTTTCACTTGGCCTCCCTTGTCCTGGCAGGTGAACTACCTCTTCCCTCTTCTTTCTTTGGGTGAAGGGCCTGGCAGTAGGAGTCAAACTCCTGTTTGCAATCCCCTGTTTGCATCCAGCCTTTGCACTGTGGTCTGGAGTTCCACTATCTGGCATTCCAGAGACTCTAATATGAAGCAAACCTCACAAGGGAAGGTGGCAGCTCTCTTGATCCCATGTGCCTAGATTTGTGCCAGCCAGCCCCCACAGCCAAGAACCAGGGGCTCCGTATGGGTGGAGGCCTCGGAAGTACCAGACGGGAGGGATCCAGCTGCAGGGGGGAACTTTTGGGGTGCAACACATCCTGCCCATCATTGTGCAGGTAGTAGGCTAGGCTACTGCTTTGCCGACTGACTTGCTGCCTAGAGCCTCGTGCCCTCCTTGCTCCCTTTCCTGTGTGAATTCCCATGCTAACTCATGTGCTGGGCCTAGAGCATGCCTGTTTGTGCATTCTATTCGTGAGGCTCTGGTCATGTGGCTCCCTGGTGGGGCTGAGCCAAGTAGGAGCTGGGGGCACTTGACCCTCCTCAGCTCCTCTCAGCTGACTCACAGCTGAACTAACACCCACCCACTGTGGGCCCCACCTACTTCCCAGCTGCACTGGGGGTCGGGATCTGCTGAGGTCTTATTGGGGATCCCAGGGCTCACAAGGGTGCAACAGGCTTCCACCCATGTGTCTTGTGCTGGAGTGAGGCCCAAACTGCCTGGCGCAAAATTTAATCACAAGTAACCAACAAAATGGAAATATAGAGGTTGCTATTGAAAAGCTGCTTCCATATGCAATTTTTTAAAAGAAAATTTACATTAACATAAAAAAAATATTATTTTAGATATGAACAGTTGGGAACTCTTCTAGTTAGGCAAAGAAAATCTTAGAAACTCTCCAGATTCACCCATCACCACCCTAACCACTGCTGCTCCTAATACCTTTGATCTGGCCCTTTGTACATCTCCAATCAGTTCTCTGCTAACTTGCTATTTTGACGAGAAAATAAGTCAGAGAGGGGAAGTAGTTTGCTTTGCAAAATTCAGTATTTCTTCAGTATTCAATATTTCTAGCATTTGACTAAAAAAATATTGACTCATTTTGCACCTGGCATGAAAGAAGAGAGAAGGTCATGAGAAAATAAAGAGATGAAGTGACAAGGGGACGAAGTGAGAATCAAAAGGAATTTCTTGTTTATTTCACCCTCATTCTTTTTTTTGCCTTCATGCGCTTGTTAAATTTGATATTATCTGCCTACTTTTATAAATGTTTTCTGTTTTTGTTTGGTTCCTCACTCATTTTGACATGGTGTCTGTTTTATTGGAGCACAAACACAAGACAAGATTGATCTATAAAACATGTTTCCAATCAGTATGAGGGAGCAGAGGCCCTTAATGATTTATCCAATAAAATAGAAAATGTAACTATTCCTGCATATTATGCTATGAGAATATTAATATGCATACTATGCATACTGGGACAATATGTACTATTACTATTGGCACGTCATGACATAATAGAAAACATAACATTATAAATAAAATACTATCATTTTATATGTAATCTTGAAATTCAGGTATGGAATTTAAAAATGTTGTGAAACATCTCTCAAAATGAAGTTTTAAGTTTTAAATTACAGTTTTCAGCAGGTTTTCTTTGGAAAATTATGGTTTTCCTTGAAACAGCTTCAGTAAAACTTTTGGTGCCAATTTTGTTTACAACTGACACGATACATTTTGAAATTCAGTTAAAATATATAGTATGTATTTTCCATTAGAATTAAAAAAATATATTTGATATTTCCTGTGAGGTATTCCTCCCTGCTCAAAACTTCTTAAATATTATTAGAGTCACTACTCTGACTCAAACTATGCTCATAGTATGGGGAACAAGCAGGAGGAACTTACCCTCCTGCTAGCTGACACCAAGCCAGACAGTGGAGCTCACAGAAACATGGTGGGACCCAATGCACGACTGAGCGGTGAATATCAAGGACTATAGGCTGTACAGGAGGGACAGGACAAGGAGGAAAGGTGGAGGTGTGGCGCTCTACATCAAGGAGGAATACACATCCTCATCTAGTGGCACAAGGTCAGATGAGGAGCACACTGAAGTGCTCTGGGTTAGAATACAAGGGAGTCGAGGGGAAAGGGACTTAACGGTGGGGGTCTAGTACAGGCCACCCAACCAAGGGGAAGAGCTAGACTGGGAATTCTTAAGTCAGCTCACGGAGGTAGTTAGGTCAAAAGATGTGGTCATCATGGGTGACCTGAACTTTCCAGACATCTGTTGGGAAGAGCAGTCAGTCAGATCTGACCGCTCATGTAGTTTCCTAGCTGAGATACAGGACCTCCATCTAACTCAGGAGGTGCACAGCCCCACAAGGGGAGACACCTTGTTGGATCTGATGCTGGCCACAGGCGACAACCTCATGAGCGGGCTGCGGGTGCTTGAACACCTGGGCGACAGTGATCATCGCCTGCTGGAATTCACCATCCAGCATAAGGTGGCAAAAGCCTGCAGCAAGGCAGCAGCCCTGGACTTCAGGAGGGTGGATTTCAATGCGGTAAGAAGAATAGATGGGGAAGTACTGAGTCCCGGAGGGGAGGGGAGTCGGGTGTCCAAGAAGAGTGGTCGTTCCTTAAGGAGATGATCCTCCATGCCCAAAGGGAGGTAATCCCAACAAGGATCAAAGGGGGCAAGAGGGCGCAAAAGCCCCCATGGCTCACCAAAAGCATATGGGAATGTCTCCTAGCTAAAAGGGAGGTGTGCACCCAATGGAAGGGAGGGGCCATCACCAGGGAGGACTATACCTCAGTTGCTCAGGGCTGCAGGGGGGCGGTCAGGAAGGCCAAGGTGCAGATGGAACTGGGACTCGCTACCCGGCTCAAGGAGAACAAGAAGTCCTTTTTTAAATACATAGGGGGCAAAAAGAAGGTACTGGGTAACGTGGGGCCTCTGCAAGACACACTAGGAAATCTGGTTGTCACACCAGATGACAAGGCTAACCTATTTAACGATTTCTTTGCCTCCATTTTCCTGAGCAGCGACCAGATCAGCCCGTCTGCCAGGACTCCCTCAGGCCTCAGGGGAGGCACACCCAGGCCTAGGGTCAGTGAGGATCTATTCAGGCAACTTCTGGAGGGACTGAATACATTTAAATCAGCTGGTCCTGACAACCTCTACCCCAGAGTGCTGAGGGAATTGGCAGAGGTCATTGCGGGACTCCTGGCACGGCTTTACGAGCACTCATGGTGCTCTGGTGTGGTGCCAGAGGACTGGAAAAGGGCCAATGTGGTTCCCATTTTCAAAAAAGGGAGGAAGGAGGACCCGGGGAACTATAGGACAGTTAGTCTTACCTTGGTCCTGGTTAAGCTTTTTGAGAGAATTATCCTTGCACATGTCTGCAAGGGGCCAGCAGGGGAGATTATGTTTGGGAGCAATCAGCATGGGTTCATCAGGTCCTGTCAGACCAACCTGGTGGCCTTCTATGACCAGGTCACAAAATCCTTAGACGCAGGGGTAGCAGTGGACGTAGTCTTTCTGGACTTCAGGAGGGCCTTCAACACTGTCTCTCACCCCATTCTCATTAAAAAACTAAGGGACTGTGGTGTTGACATCTACATGGTCAGGTGGGTCGCTAACTGGCTGGAGGGCCGCACCCCGAGAGTGGTGGTGGATGGGTCATTTTCGACCTGGAGGGATGTGAGCAGTGGGGTCCCCCAGGGCTCGGTCCTCGGACCCGCGCTGTTCAACATAGATTCATAGATTGTAGAGTTGGAAGGGACCACAATGGATCATCGTGTCTGACCTCTTGCCGCTGGCAGGAAAGAGGACTGAGGTCAGATGCAGGTTCTGAGCAGAAGAAACAACTGTACCAGAAATCATTATAAAACCTGGTTAAAAAATGAGAATGGCATAACCTGCAAAATTTAGATATACATTCCTATGATTCTAATTGGAATTACATTTGAAGCTATTTGTTCATATTGTGGATTTCTGTCTATTTCTTTAGGAGAATATGATTCACTTACAATGTCCTCTTCCAGATCTGTGTGAGTGAAGCCACCCTCTAATAACTGAAAACTTCTACACTGGTTGAAGGTGGGATCTTGAGCCAATTCCTTTTTAATGCATTATTCCCATTTTACAGATAGAGAAACTGGAGCATGGAGGAGGCAATGTCTTCCTAAGGTTACCCAGATAACCTGGGAGGCAGACCACGATGAACTCACGGTCTCTCACAGTTCAGTGCTTTGTCCATACTGCTTTTATTTTGCTCAGGTAGACCTTACTACATTTTTTGGTCAAAGGATAGGTTATCATTAGGCCTTTGTGAAGTGGCTAGTATTCGCTTCAAATTCGGATTTGGCTGATTCGGGGGACAGTGATTTAATTCGGTGATTTGAATCACTCTCCCAAATCAATTTGGCCGAATCTCCAAATCAGCCAGGCCCATCCCACCCCCAGCCCAGCAGTGGCTGTCCCACCCACCCTAGCTCCTGCCTCTTTGGAAAAAAAAGCCCCAGCTTACCTGGTGCTGCCAGACAGGGGGGGGGGGGGGGAGGGGGCGACCCCTGCTGCCCCCCACTGCCCCATGCTGCATGGGGAGCTCTGCATGAGCCCCCTGACCCCTTTCTCCCCCAGCCCGCCCACGGGTACCCCGCCCAGGCCAGC
>NW_005842337.1:569283-570737 GCF_000455745.1 Alligator sinensis | reverse complement strand
CAGCCATGGAGGGGAGGGGGCTGGTGGAGCAGGGCAGGTCAGGGGGGCTGGCAGGGGTTCCCCCATGGTCCCCTCCCCCATTCCCCCCTTCCCTGCCCCAAATACTTACCAGTTCAGAGTCCAGCTGCAGTTCCCTGCTGCAGCCACCAGGGACTGTCCGAATCATCAATGTTCTCCGAATCTTTTCCTAAGATTTGGAGAGCTTTGAAACAATTCAGACCTTTAAATTGGTCCCCTGATTCAATTTAGACTCAGAGATTTGGCCACTGAATCAGGCCAAATCTCCTCCAAATCAAATCGTCACCCGAAGCTTTGCATAGCCCTAGTTATTATGCCTACATCTCCTCCATGACAGTGGCAAGAGACTGTATACCTGAATCTGTCTGTGTCATATAATATTTTCCACCCTGTATATTCAGGGTTTTTTCATCCTGTTTTTGGTATGAATTACTATGACAATTTTGTAGGGTACAAGAGCAAGTGCAAGGGTGCTGGAGAGCAACATCCTCCCCTGATATTCATTGTAGATGCAATGGTATGGACACCCGGAAAGTTGTGCTTCACAAATTTTTCTATTCAGTGCCCTGTGATTAGGTTTTCAATAAATATGTTCTGGAATTTGAACTTTTTTAGGGTTCTGCAGTAGGTAGGATTTGTTTTTGCCCTGCAATGGACAGAGTTTTATGTTCACCTCCACTTCTTGACAACACCAGCACCTACTAAATGATTGGTCAGTGCAGTTTTTTGTTGAATCAAGGCAGTGCCATAGCAATGAAGTTTGGAGCCTGGGGCAAAGCCTGCAGTGGCAGCCTGCCCTCACCCTGTGCTCAGATCCAGGGGGCACAAGCCCCACCATGCTTGCCTGGGAGTGCATGCAATGGCAGGAGCCACCCTTCCCCCATCCCCATGGCCCCTCAAATGAGCCGCCCGTGGCTCTGTCCTGCTCCCCTCATTGGCTAAGCAATGCCTGTTGGCACCCCTTCAGCACACAGGGCAGTTGTCCCACTTACCTTCTCCTCCTCCCTGTTGCTACGGCACTGAGTCAAGGCAAGTGTTACACTCACTGTAATACCACGTAGCATTTCAGCCATCAGTTCTCATGTCAGGGTCAACTCTCTTACAATTATTACCATTATTTCAATCCCCTTAATATCTTTCTTCTCTTTGGTTTTTAGTTCAACGTGCAAGTTGAAAGGAGAGAGGTGCTTAATCCAATACACTTTGCAGATCTGTTCTGAGGGAAGCTGAGGTTCTGGCATTGTCTCCTTCATTCAGTGGGGTTCTTCTGTCTGTCAGAATGGCAGTGCAATGACGGCACATTGCATGCACACTAGAGATGTGCGAAGCCTCGGTCCATGATTCAATTTGGAGAAAATTCGGCCTGATTCAGAGGCCGAATCTCCGTTTTGTTTTGGGGTTTTTTTTCCCAACCCGTTTAAAAAGAAAGCTGCTTT
>NW_005842337.1:558889-569273 GCF_000455745.1 Alligator sinensis | reverse complement strand
TGTAGGGAAGCACATGTATGCACTCACACATACATCATAGAGGAAGAAGTCAGATATTATAACAATACAGAAGAAGTCAGACATTCATAGAAGAAGATATTAAATATATCTTCTATATATATAGTTATTAATATTATCTAGTAATATTATAATATATAGTTATAATATTAATATAAGTATATCATATATATATATATATAGTTAATATTATTAGTTATAGTTATATACAGACTAAAGACAACACAGAAGAAGAAGTCAGACAGAGATTCAGATTAACACAACACAGAAGTCAGACACTCAGTCATAGAAGAGATTATTTTACTTACACACACAGCAGTAAACACAACACAGAAGAAGTCAGCAATTCAGATTAACACAGCAGAAGTCAGAGAGTCACAGAAGAAGAAGAGATCAGATTATATATAGTCATTATTATTAGTTATAGTTACAGTCAGACTACAGACAACACAGAAGTCAGATTCAGATTGTAAATTCCCTTTCAGGATCAGATCTGAGAGACTGGAGACAGCGTGGGATTTTTTGTGAGAAATGTGCCCCCATGGCTAGCTGGGTATTCTTGTCTTTGATAGATTCTGGTGTGCAGTTTGTGGGGGTACTAGAAATTGGTGGCAGATTTTATGTTTTGAGCTGTAGGAAGTTGGCTTCTGGTGATGAGGTTAGGTTAGCAAGGTTCTGCACTTGATTGAATTTATAAACCACTTTTCACAGCCAGGCATATGAACTTCACTTCATCAGCCTCCTAGGTACAGAAACTCAAGGGCTCAACGTAGACATTAGAATTCTGATCTGACACACTACAACTTGCCAGACATCTGGCCCCCAGGTACCTCTGCACTTTTACCTGCACTGCTACATCCCCCTGTCCCTCACCCCCTGATGCCTCCATTTCCATTTTCACTGACTGGCTTTCTTGCCTGCATTCATGCCAGCCTCTGGCTTCTTTACAATTCCTTCCACCCAGGAACAGAACCCCCCCCACACACAAACTACAGGTGCTTCCTCAGCCTGACAAAGGGTTTTTCAACCCCAAAGCTTGCTAAGATATATTTCTCTAACTATCCAGCTGGTCTAATAAAAGATAACAGATTGACCCAAAGGACCTTGTCTGCCAGTGCCATGTCCTTAAACCAACACCCCTAGCACCTGTCCCCAGTCAGCTGACTGAAAGAACCCTGGGCCCTGGGCACATCTAAGCCCCAAGGCTAGGGCTGGCAGGGGGAATTCTCTGGCAGCTGCTGGAGAAGAAGCTCCTGCAGGAAAGGAAAGTAAGGTAAACTGTCTGTGACAGTTTGGTTGCCCGAGATGCTACTGGTGCTACTGTGCTGCAGTGCACCGCTTATTATCTATTGTTATTTAAAGTGGTGGACCGGACTGAGGCTGTAGGGGAGGAGGAGACCTCATTGGGGAACACTACCATGGCAAGTAGAGACCCCAGTGCCAATAAGGCCCCCAGGGCACACCTTAACACACACAGAGTATCACCCATGTCACAAGTTTTGCTTGTCAGCAGCTTGAGGTGAAGTTTACGGAAACCCCTGCACCTATCTCTTTGAAAGCTGGCAGGCTCCATGGCCTCAGCAGGGCCTAGCATGCCTGCAATTTTCACCCCACTGTGCCTTAACATGTACAGTGTCATCCATGTCATGAGTCTTGCTTGTCAGCAGCCTGAGGTGCAGTTTCCCGGAACCCCCTGCACCTAACCCCTGTGTTTATTTAAAATGGTGGACCGCACTGAAGCTGTAGCAGAGGAGGATACCTCATTGGGGAACACTACTGTGTCGTGTAATGCCTGCAGTTTTCACCCCACTGCGCCTTACACACACACACACACACACACACACACACACACACACGTGTTAGCAGCTTCAGGTGCTGTTTCCCCAAAACCCCTGCACCTACCTCCTTAAAACCTGGCAGGTCTCATGCCCTCAGAAGGAGCTACCATCTCTGCTGTTTTCATCTAAATCTGCCTTAACACACACGTGACATGAGTTTTGCTTTTGAGACTTTGAGGTGCAGTTTCCCAGAAACTCCCATAGCTATCCTCTCAAAACTTGGCAGGCTTAATGCCATCAGAAGGGGCTACGATCCCTGCAATTTTTATCTGAATAAGCCAAAGAATAACAAAGTTATAGGTATTTCAGTGATTCCCCATTATAGTCTATGACCAAATTGCCGACTCTCTCCGAATTGCCACCGAATCTTCCAAAGTCAATTCAGCTGAATTGATTCAAAACAGTGATCCAAATCTCTGAATCGAATCACTGTCCTCTGAGTTGGCTGAATCCAAATTGAATACTTCCCTATTTGCACAGGCCTAATACACACTCCATGGCAGGCAATTCAGGTAGAAAACAATTGTTGCCCAGCCTGTCCGCACCCATCTCCAGTTTCCTCTAAATTTCTCTGAATTATATTTAATGATGTTGTCTGTCACGCAGCCAGAGACCATCTCAGATGTCTATGCTCTGACAGTGTGATCATGGAGATGGGCTGAGAGGTGGTAGTGGTCATGATGTGAAAGTACAGAAGGAACTGTTCCTTTTGCCTTACCGTCTAGAGTTTATCCCATCAATCTATGTCCTCCTCATAGAAGTGCTGAAGCATAGTATTTCTGGTATGAGTATTATGTTTCCCATGATATCACAGCATCATTTTCTGTCAGGAGATGATGCTACGGTTAGCAAGGTATCTGCCACTGCACTTTTCCTCTGTACAGAGGCAGTGCTGAGAGGTAGTTTGTGGCTTCGACAGCATGGTACATACACTGTGTTCTTTCTTGTGGAGATTCATGTTCATTTTTTTTCTTGCTTTCTATTTATCTAAACTCAAAGCATTTCAGAGTAATTCAGTAACAAGTAATTCAGTTACATAGTGCAAGGATAACACAACATATGGGAACTTCCTGAGTTTTCTTTTGAAACAGTTGGTAATTTCTGCATCTGGTTATGCTGGAAACAGAAAGGAGCACATGGTCAGGATTGGATTCCATCTGTACAGGTTGTCCACCGCTACAAGTAACAGAGCCTAAGTTTGGCTGGGGCTTTGCCTTTTTTGATAAATATCACAGTGTGGTCTTAAATTACTACATATACTTTCTGTGAGAAAAATGGATGCAGGTTTTTTGTTCTGTCACTTATTTCAACACTCGCTTGTGGTGGGATGATTACAGGAGTGAGTTAAGAACATTAGAAATTATTTGCCCTTGTAGAGGAAGTGTAAGGTCCATCTGCTGATTTAGACTTGTACTTAGGGTGAATTTCACCCAAAGGCCCAACCCTGAAATTTGCCATTGGCTTTTACTTCTTAATTGCCAAAACATTCCAGTTGAATTCAGTAGAATTTTTTTCTGAGTAAGGGTAAAGAAACCTATTGCTTTGGCCCAGTATAATTTATTCATCTTTCCCTATGCCACCATACACAGCTAGTTTCAAAATCTGAAGCTGGCTGCTTTCTCTACTTATGCAACATCATTTTCTAGCTGTAGCATCATCAAGCTTTGAGTGGATCCCTGACTGGCTTAACTGGTAGATGCACTGGCAACTATGTTTCTGCTCCAATAATCTCCAAATCATTGTGCTGTAATCTGGTTTGCATGGATAAGAGGAGGTTGGATGAAGTTGCACACAAATAACAGTTCTGACAAAGCCTTCCTAGCTCCAGATTCATGCAGAAAATATTATATAAGCTGCAAAATAGGAGGAGGAAGAGAAGCTGTCATTGCCATTTTTACTGCATCAGTCTATAATATTGGCACCAGCCCCAAATGCTGAAGATTATGCTGGGCAATCTTTCAGCACCTTTTATTACATGGAGGCAAACATTTTGGAGGGGTACTTACCTTTTATTGGACCAACTGTATGAGTGGAATAAAGTCTGACCAGCTTTCAGATGCAAGACCTTCTTCATCAGGTATCGTCAGGACCTGATCCAAAACTTGAACTTTATTTTAACCATTCAGTTGGTCCAATAAAACATATCACCCCCCAACAAAACTTCTTACCTCTCAGACGATTCCTGGACCATCATGGCTAAAACATCACTCTAATACTACTTATACTACATATAAGTAATACCCTAATACTACTTACTACATATACTTACTACCTACTGTACATGCTTTATTATGTATGTACATACTACATTTTCTAATACTACTTATACTCTATGTGCTTTCTCTGACTGGATTTACACAGAATTCAATACAGGATTCCTCTTCGCTGTAAGCAGAATGTCTGCACCTCCACTCTGATTGTAGATAATTAGGTAGAATCAATACAGTGCAGCCTACATGGTGCTTCCAATGTGGAAATTCTTTTTCTGGACATGTTACAGCTCAATATTTATGCCTCTTTTACTCACAAAAGCCTGCTCAGACTTCTGATGTGCTGGGTGTTTAGATCACCAGTTTGGTATTGACCTTTTGTTTGCTGCTTTTTTTGAGAAGCTGGGTAAATTAGCCCACACTGAGCTCCATATAGCCACACTGAGATTGCTTCCAGTACCCAAGCTAGCTCACGGGTACCTTGAGTATCTCTACAAAATACTGCAGTTTGCTATGCAGTTATAATGAAAGCATAGATTTTAAAGGTATTTTGATTCCTAAAGATTGCTACTTAGTGGGATTTTTAAAAAGTACCCATGTGTCTAATTCTCATTGAAATACATTGATTTACACCAACCTGGGCTGTGAGTTGGAATGTTTTCAATTTTTTTTGCATCAAACCTTTTCTGAGGAGTTTTTTGAAAGCCTGATTGAACAAAGGCCAAGATTCAAGCTAAACTTTTTGCAATGTATGTGGTAAAACAGGTATTTTATAGAGGGCTGAGAGGAAAGGAAGCTCTGGAATTTAAATGATTGGAACAATAAACCTCCATTTTGCAATGTTCTCATCATTTTCTTTGTTTTAATGCATTGTGTTCAATAAATCAAGAACAATCAACTTACAACCAACAGCAGCAGTGTATTAAAATAGGTAACTGCATTATGAGGCACTAGTGAATTTAAAGAAAATAAAAAGGCAGTTTCTTTCTCCTTTTAAGTACTCTTACCACAGAGTACCAGAAAATACTATGGTTGCATCCAAAGTTGGCTATCAAGAACAAACCCTCTGATACTTCTCTTTGACCTCCTAAGACCTGGTCCTGGTATCCCCTAACAGTAATTTTCCTTGTGTTTCTGCCCTACTTGTTTAATTTTTTTATAGTTTTTAACCATAGATGAACACAATGACCAAAAATGTGTAGTTATTTTTCAATGCCTGGCATGAGAAATAATGATTACTTAGTACAATTAGTATGATTGTGAGAAAAAGGATATCAGCTAGAATTAACATAGACTGCATTTTGTGTTACATGAAAGGTATAAAGTATCGGGGGGGGGGGGGGGGGGGGGGGGTTCAGTGACCTCTGACATTCAGCCCTCCCAACAAAGTCCTCCTCAAATTCCTCATTCTCTTTAGTACCTGATCCCATGGCATTCAAAAGCAGGTTATAGGGTACTTCTGGTAATTGGCAAGTAACAATTAAGGTTTCAACCCTGTAATAAGTTCTGCATAGATGCAGAGGTCCATGTGGAGCTCATTTCAGGATCAGGCCAAAACAAATTCAATTTTTAGACTATAAGAAACAGGGAAGGTTAGGAGTGTGACCTATATTACTCCTAGTGACCAGCTGAGGGGGAAAGGAGAGGGCACCTTCATAGCCTGCAAGTTAAATACTACTGATGTTAAAGCATGAGATGAGATGTGAAAAGGAACAATTAATAATAGAGAAAAGTATAGGAGTGGAAAAGAGGCTAAGACTTCAAGAATCTATGCTGCTACTGGGGGCATTGCAACTCACACCATCCTGTTTTCTATCATAATATCCTGCTCTTCAAGAAAGGGTAGCTGCTGAGCATATTTGTGCTCTTTGTCTGCCACCGCATCTTGTGGGGGGTGTGTGTGTGTGTGTGTATGTGTGTGTTCAATAACTTTTGCAAGGAGATTTAACCAATTTCCCTGTCAATAGAATAGCTTGTATTAAAATAATTACTTGAATGTAGAATCCCGTATGCTTTTGATTCTAAAACCTTCCTTGGGGAACTATTTAATGGCAACAATAAAAGACACTGGAAGTTCTGCTTCTCTTATGATTTGCTTTATGGGATTTGTAGTCTGTATTGCATTAAATAATGACTGATGATTCATAGGAAATGCAGAAATATAGGCCGTGTGTAGCAGCCTGGGAAAGCAGCTCCACCCAAGAAAAGCAGCAAGTCTGATTTTCCCATCCCTGTCCCTGAAGCGTGCCTGCCTGAGCTACGCGGGAGGCCGGTTCTTCCCTCCACAGCTGCGGTGCCCCCCTGGGACCGCCTGAGCTGGGTGCCTGCGGGCAGGTGCCACCTGGGGGACTGGGGGTGGGGGGTGGGAGGGGGTTGCTGCTGCCATGAAGGGAAGCACCAATCTCCCCCTCCTCCCACAGCCCAGGGACTGCTCCACCCTCTGGCAGCTCGCCCTCCCCACCACCAGAGAGGCAGGTAAGTGTGGGGTGTGTGCACAACATAGGGGTCAAAGGGCCCTAAATTGAAGCCTCCGTTCTGTTGACACACACTGGTCTTCTTTAGGGGCACAGGCAAAAGTGTGGGTCTGGCCATAACTGTGAACACTTTGCAGGAAGCGTTCTGAGTCACAACCATCCCCCCGACCAAACAGAAGTTCACTATCAATTTCAAGAGAGAGGGGAATCTAGCTGCCGGCTGCAGTCCACAGCCAGTTAACCCTAGCAGTGGCCCCTCCTCCCTGCTAGTCCCTGCTGTTTTCAGACTGGGAGGGGGGAAAGAAAGCAGAGGGAGCTCATTCTAGGGGTTCCCCAGCCAGTGTTGGAGGGTGAGGTGGGGAGACTGGAGCCCCCCCCCCACCTTGAGGAGATTCCAGTACACCCACCCCACTCTCCAGCAGGGGGTGAAAAAACCCAGATTGAACCCCCTCTGCTTCCTTTCCCCACTCCCTTTCTGAAAACAGTGACTGGCTGGGAGGCAGTGCAGCCACAAGTTACATAGAAGGTGCTCTGTTTTGAGACTTCTTCATCTGGCCTCTCATGCAATGAGGGTCCAGAATTTCACCCAACTGGCCATTTTTGAAACAGCCTGCAGCTATGCACTTGTGTTTGGTCACTGCTATAGACCGCTTTCTGTAGTCAGATTGGGCAAAAATTGTCACTGCTGTCTGCGCCCTTCGTAATAGCTTTACTTTTATGTCCCTGTATTTCTGTGGGCTTTTGTGCTTTCCTATAGGTTCAAATTGACATAGTTAAAAAAACCCAAACACAAAACCCAAAATGTGAATCCATATTGCTTCAGAATTCATCTGCTACTCCTTTTTATTCACTGTCAAATTTGAATAATTCTCTGCTTATGACATCCCATTAATTTCAGAAGCACAGCTTGTGTTGTGACACTCCAAGGATAATGATGGTGATTATTTACTGAGTAAAACATAGAAGACTGTAGTGTATCTACCCTGCTTATGATTTATATACAATACAGATGAGAAACAGGAAATATGGATAAAGAATGACCCGGGGACACCAATCCAGGAAAGCATGTGTGTAACTTTAAGCATATCAGTAGTCCCACTGAAGCAGTGCTGTAGCAAGCGGGGAGTGAGGGGGACGAGGAGGGTGACCGCCCTGGGCGCTGGAGGAAAGGGGTGCCAACAGGCACTGCCCAGCCAAGGCAGGGTGTGGGACGGAGCCACAAGCGGCTAATTGGGGGTGTGTGTGGGGATGAGGGAAGGGTGGCTCCTGCCACTGCATGCACTCCCGGGCAAGCATGGGAAGGAAGGTGCCCCCCACATCTGTGCGTGGGGTGAGAGCAGGCTGCTGCTGCAGGCTTTGTCCTGGGTGCCAAACTTCCCTGCCATGGCACTACACTGAAATGTTTTTGAGTGCGTTGCTAGGTCAAGGTCTTGGTACCGAAAATAGTCTTAGTAAAACATTACTCAAATGCTGCATAGAATAAATCTGTAGAGGTGCTTGAATGGAGACAGGGAGATAACTTGAGGAAATGACATTGGAAAAAGCAAAGGAAAGAGGAGGAAGAGATTAAGGAAAATCTGGTAAAGTGATGTAGACTGGAACAGGGTAAATCTAATAAAATGAGCATGAAAGTCTCAACCTTGTTACAGAAAAAAATGAGAGCTAGCAAATGAGCAAATTTTCAAAGAAGGAATAGGAGAGTGGCTTAGAAGGAAAGAGTAACATGACTTTTCAGCAGCAGCACTTTGAAACGACAGGGGAAAGGGTAGGGGTAGGTTTTCAGCAAGAGTAGAATTGCCTTTAAGAAAAAAACAAACGAATGGAAGATACAAGTTGCATGTCAGTGTCATAGCAAATGGAAAACTCGGGAAAAATGAGCTAAGGGATCCAGCTTTTACTTTAGGCATAACCACCACAGAAATCCTAGATAAACTGAGTAAGTACGTGACCCATCTAAAATAGATTATACGAGAGTGGATTTTTTCACATAGGGCCAACTGCTTTTTAAGGAAGTAAAATAACAGAATGCAAAATAAATAGGGCTGGTCATTTATAAGCAACTCCATAAAATGAACGTTGTAAAATAATGATGCTCCCGCATTCACAGGCCAGTGAAAACAGACATGTGCCTGTTAAGTGATTGTTTCAATCAGTCTCTCGTAAATGCCTTGTGCTAGAAGCTCATCATAATTCTTGCATGAATTGCTTTATATATCAGCATATAGTGCAAAGTAACGAACAAAACAACAGTGAATTAGGGTTCAATTTAGCAGTCAAAACATAGTGCAGGAAATAATGTTAAGTACAAAAAGGGCTGTGTAAGGGGAAGTTAATGACAGAGCAGCAATTTATGCTTGCTTACAATGACCAGTCTGAATGCTACGTGAGGCAAGGCTGCCTTTTTTTCCCCCCACAACCAAGGAAGTCATTAAATTGTGAATTCCTTATCCCTTTATCCATCACTTGGCGTCAATGAAATGTACTGCCCTAAAGCAGTTCCCAGGTCCCAATTAAGCAGGCATGCCATGTATTATTGGCCTCTTCAGGTAGCTTTCAGTTTCCCTACTGAGCATTAAGAAAGAACAGCTAATACCAGCAGAATTTTGTACTTTATCACTCTATTTATCCCGGAACAAACAGGAACATGCAACTGCTGAGCTGCTCTCATCCACACAGGAGCGCCCACCCCCCCTCCAATGGTAATTGCAGGGTATGGAGTTGGACTGTCTTCCCTCTTCTGCAAGTTCACTGCTAAACTTTCAATAATGAAAGGTGATAGCATTCTGAGGGCTGCAGAAAAGTAAATTCTTGAAAGCATTCCCACCAACCTAGAAAGTTACTGTTTTTTTCTGTTTTCTAGGTATTGATTTTTCTGGATGCTGAAGCCGTTCATCACTAGCCTGGATAGTTCCTCCTCTGCCTTTGGTTGTCACAAAAAGAAGGTTTTAGCTGTGATGCAGTCAGACAAGAAATGCCTTGGTTGCAGCTAGGATAAAAGAAGGTCATTACTCTCCTCTTGTTATTTCTTAGACTGAGGATAAATCTCTCTGTGTGTGACAGGGCAGTCAACTCTTGATTTAAGTTTGAAAGCTTCAGAAGTTCTTTTAAAAGATATCAGGCCTCAGTTTTATCTCAGACTCATTTTTAGCTAAACCAACATGATTGCATGGAATTCAGTAAAGTGGAGTCCCTCCCAATTTACGTCAATGTGAGGAAGAACAGCAAGGCCACATCTAGACAAGTGAGCATGTGTCTGTTGCAGGGTCTAAAGACAGTTTGAAATGCGGCAGGAGGCAGGATAGGAGTTTAAAAAAATGCAGCGTGGACCCTAAGTTTGGTACTAGGAAATCCAGTGCTGCAGTGGGTAGAAGGTGCAGGGGCCACTCGAGGTTAAGGGTGTTTCAGCAGTCCAGTTGGCACAAGGGGCTAGTGTCCCTAAATACCAACTGGCTGGGCCTCAGAAGCTGCTTGCCAGCTGAGCTGCTTGCCGGGGTTGCCTTTTATACTGCTGGGGCCAGACAGCCTTTAGGTCCCCCTGGCTGAAGATCTGAGAGGAGCTGGGCAGGCTGTTTGCCCCAAGAGGCACAATTTGCCCTACACCAAAGTGCATGTTCAGGCACATGTGCTGAGGCACATGTCTCCAGCACAAATTTGTGCCACTGCTATTTGAGCTGCTGCAAAAGTACATGTCTGCATGTTGGATGCGCCCATGGAAACTAAGCATTTAATCTGTGGGGACATCCACACATGCAGACACGTATGATTCATAGATTCATAGATGTTAGGGTTGGAAGGGACCTCAATAGATCATCAAGTCCGACCCCCTGCATAGGCAGGAAAGAGT
>NW_005842337.1:545291-557655 GCF_000455745.1 Alligator sinensis | reverse complement strand
GTGGCCCCCGAGCGTTCAAATATCCCCGCCAGTGGCTGTGCAATGACGTTGGCCAGTGCCTTCAGTACCCTTGGATGGAGCTTCAGTACCCTCGGAGTATGCTTGTAGCAGCACAAGTTGTGCCAGAGATTTGTGCCTCAATGCACATGCCTGAATGTGCACTTGGTGTGGGGCAATTTGTGCTGCTTTGGGCAAACTGACCCTGCCCAGCTCCTCCCAGATCTTCAGTCTGGGGGAGCTGGGGGCTCGAGCCAGCCCTGGTGAGCAGCTCAGGGCTAATTGCCCTCAGGACTGGGGACACTAGCCCCTTGTGCCAGCTGGACTGCTGCAGCAGCCCTGACCTAGACTGGCCCCTGCATACTCTACCCACTGCAACAGTCTGGCAGTGGGGATTTCCATCTGGCTGAGACCTGCTGCCATTTGTGACAGCATCCAGCCCCTCAGACCTGCGACCCCATGGCTGCACACCTGCCAAAACTGGATGAGGCCACCTGAGCTGTGGTACAGGCTCTCTAGCAGAGCTGTCTATACCTCTGGGTCAGCTGCCCCAGAGGGAATAGGGGTGAGGGCAGGTGGGAGGGTAAAGGAATTGCAGGAACCAAGAGGATGCTGAAGCTTAAGCCAGTTTGAATGTGCCTGTTTAGGCAAAGACATTTTGTGTTGCTACTGAAAAACCAGCCAGGGATGACTCTGGAGAGACAGTACAACTAAGTCTGATATGAGACTCTGTCATCAGTGCAAGCCTGAAAGATTAAAGACAATTTAGAAAGAAGACAAATGAAACCACGAGATAAAACCCTGACGTATCCATACAACAGAACATCTTGGCACCAGGAATGCTGCATGGTGTGTTAGAAATGATATCTCTATTCCCCTAATAAGCACCTTGTGTTTATATGTGTAGCGTGGCACGTGTATTCATTCATAGATGTTAGGGTCGGAAGGGACCTCAAAGATCATCGAGTCCGACTTCCATGTATGTTTTTGATCAGTGATTCTAGATGGGAAGGAATTAGGGTCACCCATTTTAAAACAGCCTCACAATTTGGTTCACATAAGCAATTGTAGGTGCCATGATCTGCAGGTAGAAAAGCCAGCTGGTGAAATTCTGGCTTCCCTGAAGTCAATGGTAAAGCTTCCATATGTTCAGCAAGGGTGGAATTTCACCCTGTGTTTAGAATATGCATCTAACTACAAAATGCAGTTGTTAAAGGAGGCAGTTGCATAGATAAATGCTTCCATTTCCACCTTTGTTTAATTGCACCTTATTCATTATAAGAATAATATTTTGGTTTCAAATTTGGAAGCTACAATAGAATCTCCTCTTAAAAAATGTAAACATTTTGTTCCATACTAAACGTGAATCACTCCTGGGTTTTCAACTCGTAGCTATTCCTAGTTCAAAATGCTGATTAGCATCAGCAACCGCCTAAGTTAAATTACATTAATTTGACTCAACACAATTAATTAGCCAAGTTTGCATTTTTGCTGAACTGAGATCCGGATTTTGGCCAGTAATTAGAGAAACGATTGTATGACAGCAGCAGGCACTTCTCATTGATGTCTGTTATGGAAGAAGATTCTCACTGGCACTAAATTAAGTCAAAGCACATAAGTGATATGATTAAAAAGTGACTGTTAACACTGAACTATTAGCTGTACAAAAGCCACGATGGTCCTGAGAGTTTCTAATTGTAGAGCCCAGTTTCTTACAGTTACTAGGAAACAACAAATGCATGTGACATGGGTTCCTTCTGTCTTTTTAAATCGAGGGTTTTTTTCATGAATTTAGCATTAGTTAAAGGGCTAGGTATACCCCCAGGATGGGTAAAGTCTAACTAACCTGTCAATACCCACTGCTGCACAAGATTTCTGTATTCTGGTTTGGAAGAACCATTTAAAGCAGTGAAAGTTCAGTCCATATGGCTTACTCGGTATTTGACTTCCCTCTTAAGGCTGTCAGCCAGTGTGCCAAGCATTACCAGAAGTCCAAAACACCACCTGTACACTAGGGAATGATCAAACACTGCCCGCCCACTCATTATGTATGGTGATCACAAAATGATCAACAGTTACTAATGAATATGGTCTGTTTCTGACCTCTCTGATTCCAAACCAGTCACCTGAAGACTGTATATCCACTTAGAATCATAGAAAATTAGGGTTGGAAGGGACCTCAAAGCAGCACCAAGCAGGACCCCCCCCAACTAGATCATCCCTGCCAAGGCTTTATCTAGCTGGTCTTAAAAACCTCCAAGGATGGAGATTCCACCACCTCTCTAAATAACCTGTTCCAGTACTTTACTACACCCCTAGTGTGAGAGTATTTCCTAATATCTAACCTAAACTTCCCTTGCTGCAACTTGAGACCACTGCTCCTTGTTCTGTCATCTGCTACCACTGAGAACAGTCCAGCTCCATCCTCTTTGGAACCACCCTTCAGGTAGTTGAAGGCTGCTATTCAATCCGCTCAGTCTCCTCTTCTACAGGCTAAATAAGCCCAGTTCCCTCAGTCTCTCCTCACTAGTCATGACCCCTAGCCCCCAAGCCATTTTTGTTGCCCTCCACTAAACTGTCTCATATTTATCTAATCCTTTCCTTAGTGGGGGGTGGGAACTGAACACAGTACTCCAGATGTGGCCTCACCAGTGTTGAGTAGAGGGGGATAACACGTTTGTCATTTTGCTGGTAACACTCCTAACTAATGCAGCCTAGTATGCCCTTAGCCTTCTTCGCAATAAGGGCACATTTCCCTGAGCCTTGCAGTCCTTTGGATCTCATATTTTTCCAAATGATACGCTTTATAATCAGTAGGTATTTGTTAACTTTACACTGAAGGGGAAAAGAGAAAACACAGAGGAAACTGCAGACTAAACAAATAGGCAGCTTCTGTACTATATTTCTTTTCTCTAAAGCGATAGCAATTTTTCCTTTTCTCCTTAGCGAGCAACTCTGTTAGATTTCCTACATTGCAGAAAAGCAGAAAGACAAGAAATGAATGCCAATTAAGAAAAGGTTTGGCATTTTCGATAGCAAGGTGTCTCTGATTTCTTGACAGATCTGTTAGAACCTTTTGTCTGGAATCTGGGGAAAGGTAGTATCCCTGCATGCTGGACTGAATGCCATGTTCTTCAATTAGAGGAGAGAAAATCAGCCCTAAGGAGATCAGAAATAGCAGTGGTAACTTCATTGTTCTTCCACTGTCCCTAAAAATACTGTAGCTATTAATAAGCCATTTTCTTCTCTGGATAACTTTGCAGCACTTAGGAATGTTAGGAATGCCTCTAATGAATACAGTGTAACTGAAACCATGCAATATAATGGAGCCCAACATGATATTTTAGGAGAAGTTTGAATAAAGATGTTTTTCAGTTTCATAATTAATAATTTAGCTAGAAGTCACAGAGATTTTTACTTAATTTTTCATCAGTGTCCATCAAATTAAGAAAAATGCAGTCAGAATATCATAGAATAAATACAGGCTATATAAATCCAGACACCATAGCTTTCTTAAGAAATTGCCATTACCGGAATGACCAAATGCATTTTACCATGAAGCAAGTGACTCTATGAAAGGTCAAATAAATAATTTAAATATTTTTTCATGATCGATTGGTGAAAGTTTCACAAATTATATTTTCCACTTGTTTACCACCCCTAGTTCCTCACCTGCTTTTGGAAATCTAAAGAAGTACAGATTCATGCATCAGCTGTTCTATAGATAGGCTTGAGTAAAACAATCTGAAACAGTCACTAGCCCTGGAGAAATAGCAGGTAAGGTACCTATTTCTAAATAAAAGCCAATAGCATTTGTGTGCCTAACTCACTTAGACACCTTTGAAAATCTCTGGCTAAATTATACTCCTCTAATTTAGATGATGCAGTTAAAAAGCCAACGCAGTTAAAAAGACATCTATTTTGCATGCATGGCAAAGCACAGCTATCTTGCTCTTTACTGAGGGAGGTAAGTGGGTGGAGTGACTGCAAGATGGGAAGTGCACAAAGGGGAGAATTAAAATTTAGACACTAAGGAAATGAAATGGAGAAACAAAAAACAAAAAATGAGCTTTTTAAAAAAAGAGAATATAAAAGGTATCAAGGCCCCCAAAACCATAAAGGGAAAAAATCAATACAGTCAACATGGCAAAGATATTTCTTAACCCTATTTCTTTCCTTTGGGATCTATGCTTTCTTACCTTCCTTTAATCTGGAAGCAACCCTACTCCTAACTCCTCCCTTGATATTGGATAAATCAGTTAATCCATCTCTTACTTCAGGGCATAAACCGACTACTCTCTCCAATAGGTTTCCAATGGAGGTCATACTCCTTACGAAGTATTCAACATTGGTCAGTATTGGAAATTAGACTCCTGACCAAAGACTTTTTGCTCTGTTCTTCTATGACAAATCTTATATCCTGTATGTTAATGTAATGCCTCCCAGCTTGTCTGACACCAGAGACTGAATTGGAAACATCAACAGCTAGAATCATAAGTCCGTACAGTCTGAGTTGAAGAACCAGCCACTCAAGCAGATAGCTGTAAAAGACTGTCATCCTCTGGACTGGGTGCAGAAAGAGACATGAAAAACACACCAACCAGAGTGTCCCTTACATTGATGCTATACTTCACACGTGATTGAGCATCCCTCACAACTATTTTATTGATTTAAAGCTAGCTTCTGCTATCCTTATTCATGTTGAGTCTACCTCACTTCTCATGCATTCCCTTTTAAATCAATGAGACTAGTCATTGAATCAAGTGCTGCTTGGTGGGAGTAAGCATGGCACGGATGTGTTGAGGTATTTATTTTTACTGCTAGAAGGTCATTTTAGTTTAAAAATAATTCAAATGCCAGATCATATCACTGCACTTACAAACCATGAATCATGGACATTTCCTCCTCCAAAGCTTGTTGCATGATGATTTTCTGCTTCATTTCCTTCATGAGAAAAGGATCATCTATCCTTCTCTAGCACCCAGAACTGCACTATAAAAGGATCTGACTGAAAGCCATCTGAAGTTTACTGAAATGATTACACCGGATTCAGTGGACTTTAGATCAAGCTCTAAATGTTTAGTACTCTTGGGCTAGCTCCATTGACTCTAAAATGAAGCCACACCAATTTACTTTAGCTGAGAGTCTCTTCCTTTAAAAGTAAGTGTTGATTTACAACAATTAAAACTTAGCTCCAGAAAGGCTTTCTTCAGCTGAGATGAGCAAAGCAGATAGAAAATTCAAGAAAGAGGAATCCATTGAATGAGAACTTTTAAAGTAAAAATCACCCAGAGTGCAGATAAATAATAATAGTGTCCCTTTTAACCATACCATGTTTAACTTTTAATGAAATAGCACTTGCATAAGTCATTCCCTTAGCAATAATTGTCACCTGCTAAGTGACCATTTACTCAGTGAATTTTGCAGGCATATCCCTAAAAGGAAATAAACTGTCCTACTTCTGACTGATGCTACAGTATATTGTTATTCCCGTTTCTGCAGATGAGTAAAAGAAAGCATGAGGCAGTAACATGGCTTTCTCACAGTCAGCAAACAGGGTCTGTCTTCCAAACAGAACCCAAGTATCCTGGATTCTTGGTGCACTGCATTACCAAGTAGCAAAGTCGGCTGCATTTTGATTGTGTCGTACTTAATCACTAGTATTTGCCACACTGAGAGATTTAGCAACATTAATTCTCTTGAGGATCTCATAAGTAATAGCAAAAGTAACTTTAACAGACATGGAGGAAATAGGTATTTTTTCAAACCACTGAAATGCCTAATGATTCACTGAACAGTGATTTGAAAGACAGAAAGTCTAAGAGATTTAAAATACTGTTCTTGAGGAGCAATTACTTGTGATTTAATCAGCTATGCATTTATAAAAAAGAAGTAGAAGTTATTTTACGTAGGAGAACAAAATGACTCACTAAGTGAACTTTCACCATAGGGAAAAAAATCCATATTACCATCAAAGTAGTGAACGTGATTCAAAGATATATGCAATGAGACTTGACAGTGAAGATTTGCAAGCTGGAAAGTCACCTAAGTTTATTCTGCAGCCCTCAGCCAAAAAAGGCTTAAGGCTTGATTATATTGTTAGATATGAAGGGTGTAGAGCAATTGTTGTAGATATTGGGGTGCACTGAGCAAAAAGATGCAAGTCCTTCTATTAACCTCTTTATGTCTCATCCATTGGTAATCCTGGTATTAGTGACGTGTTCAGGAGGTAGTCATGTATCAGCAACAGCTTCTGCAATAAGTCTCACCGTTGAAGAAAAAAATCTGATCCTCTAATGAAGCACACAGAAAGGAAAAAAAAGTATAAAAAATACTTATAATACTGCTTATATTGTAAATTCTATTATCATACAATAAACATTACCTAGAATAAAAAGGTGTACTTTTGTACTGGTACCTTTAACCTGGAGGTGTCCAGAGTTTGTTCTCGCATACAAATCTATGGTAAATATTTTATATAAAAGATGCATCAACTGTGTATACGTATAGTAAAAGTTGAACTAGGACACCCCAACTAAGAACCCGACAGTATGCTCTAAGTATCCTTTTGCAATGTGTAGTTCAGTTTGACATTTGGCATGATTAGAGCTCCTATACACTATTACAACACCAAAAATAAATTAATAATAATTGATGTAGCTCATACATACATGAGACTTGATTTTCTGGTACCCTTCCATATATTAATTAAGTATCCTTTTCCTGAACAATCCAACATGTACATGCTTTGCTGATGCAATCACATCCCAAAGTGGTTTATGGTCTTATGAATCAACCTTTTTAAGCAAATCTGTTTACTGACCAGTCTGTAGAGTTATCATAAAATAATTAATCATTGATTCAAACTGGAAAAAAATATTTTCATAGCTGATCACTGTTAATAAAAGCAGTTATCCATATATTTAAGGTGAACAACAAGCCATATTTCAGGTAGAAGGCAGGGTAGATTTACGCCTTATAGGCAAACTAAATCAGACTTTAGACTAACTAAATCCACTCTGCCTTCTGCCTGAGTTCAGTCTAATATAGAATTATAAAATAAATTGGGATTGGAAGGGACGTCAGGAAGTCATTTAGTCCAACACCCTGTTCAAAGCAGTAGTCCAACACCCTGTTCAAAGCAGGACCATCCCCAACTAGATCATTCCAGCCAGGGCTTTGTCAATCCAGACCTTAAAAACTTCCAAGGATGGAGATCCTACCACCTGTTCCAGGGCTTCACCACCCTCCTAGTGAGAGAGTTTTTCCTAATAACCTAATTGCTGCAACTTGAGACCATTGCTTCTTGTTCTGTCATCTGTCACCACTGAGAACTCCATCCTCTTTGGAACCCAGCTTCAGGTAGTTAAAGGCTGCTATCAAATCGCCTCTCTTTTCTTCTGCGGACTAAATAAGCCCAGCTCCTTCAGCCTCTCCTCATAAGTCACATACCTCAGCCCCCTAACCATCTTTGTTGCTCTCTGCTGGACTCTCTCCAACTTGTCCACATCCTTTCTGTAGTGGAGAGCCTAAAATTGGACACAGCGCTCCAGATGTGGCCTCACCAGTGCTGAATAGAACAGAATAATTACTTTCTTCAATCTGCTGGCAATGCTCCTACTACTGCATCCCAATATGCTGTTAGCCTTCTTGGCAACCTGGGCACACTGCTGACTCATCCATCTTATTGTCCACTGTAACCTCCAGGTCCTTTCCTGAAAAGCTGCTGCTTAGCCAGTTGGTCCCCAGCCTGTAGCAGTGCATAGAATTATTCCGTCCTAATTGTAGGACTTTGCACTTGTCATTGTTGAACCTCATGAGATTTGTTTTGGCCCAATCCTCCAATTTGTCGAGGTCACTCTAAATCCTAGCCCTACCCTTCAGCATATCTACTACTCCCCCCATCTTGGAGTTATCTGCGAACTTGCTTAGAGTGCATTCCATCCCATCATCCAGATAATTAATGAAGATATTGAACAAAACTGGCCCCAGGACCAACCCCTGAGGCACTCCACTTGATACTTGATGTTTATTACTCCCTGTTGAGCCTAATGATCCGGCCAGCTTTCTGTCCACCTTGCAGTCTATTCATCCAACCTATACTTCCTCAGCTTGCTTGCAAGAATGCTGTAGGAGACGGTATCAAAAGCCTTACTAAAGTCAATGTATATCACGTCCACTGCTTTCCCTGCATCCACAAAGCCAGTTATTTCATCATGGAAGGCAATCGGATAGGGCTGTGTGAAATTTCAACGGGTGTTTTGTTTCGAAGCTGTTTCAACACGTTTTGAGCTCGAAACAGCAAAATCAAAATTAAATAAAAGGCTTCAAAACAGGTTCAAAATGAAATGAGGGTACTTGAAACATTTTGAAAGTTTTGAAACATTTCAAATTTTGAAGCAGCCTGGTGGCAGGAGGTGGGGGAGAGCTAGGGCTGTACTCTGAGCAGCTCTGTCAGCCCCATGGAGCTCAGTCCAGTGGCGGGAGAGCCAGTGGCGGAGCTGCCCCAAGTGTAGCCCTGGCCAGTGGCTCTCCCCCACCTCCCGCCGCCAGGCTCAGCTTTGTGGGGCTGTGGAGCCTTCTGTCACCAGGCTGTGCTCACTAGGGCTGCACTTCAAGCAGCTCTGCCACTGGATTTCCTCCTACCTCCTGCCGCCGAGCTGAACTCTATGGGGCTGGCGGAGCCACTAGGAGTGCAGTCCGGTAGGTGGAGGTTGGGAGAGACAGGGCTGTGCCCTGAACGGCTCTGCCAGCCCCACAGAGCTCAACCTGCCCTCCCAGGCCTGCTGGACTCCTCCCAGGGGTACAGGCCAGCAGATCTGTGCATGGGATGACAGGAGGTGGCTGCTACTGCCTGGGGCCTGCAGCAGTCTTCCCAGCACTGGGCGCGGGCTGCACACAGCGCTGGTCCCAGGAGGCAGCAGCCACCTCCTGTCATCCCACGCTCAGATTCAGGGACCCGCACTCCCATGAGGAGTCCAGCACAGCCCCACAGCCCTCCTGGGTGTGCAAGCCTCTAGATCTGCCACTGCCAGCAAGTGAGTTTTGCTCTCAGCATCTTGAGGTACAGTTTCCCAGAAACCCCTGCACCTATCTCCTTGAAACTTGGCAGGCTTCATGCCCTCAGAAGGGGCTACCATCCCTGCAGTTTCATCTGAATCAGGCAAGAAGTGACCAAGTTATAGGCATTTTCATGATTCTCCATTATCGCCTATGGGCAAAATGTCGAAACGCATCAAAACAGTGAAATAGTTTCAATGAAATGAAACAGAGCAGTGCTTCCAAACTAAACGAAATGATGAAATGAAACACTGTCCCTCCAAAACAGCAAAATGGAAGTCAAATTTAAATGGTGCTGTTTCACACAGGCCTACAATCAGGTTGGTCAGGCATGACTTGTCCTTGGTGAATCCATGGTGACTGTTCCTAACCGCCACCTTCTCCTCCTCCTCCAAGTGCTTCAAGGATCTGCTCCATGATTTTTCCAGGGACTGAAGTGAGGCTGACTGGTCTCTAGTTCCCTGGATCCTCCTTCTTCCCTTTCTTAAAGATGGACACTATAGTTGTCCTTTTCCAGTTGTCTAGGACCTCCCCCAGTCACCACAAGCTTTCAGAGATAATGGCCAGTGGCTCTGCAATCACATCAGCCAACTCCCTCAGCACCCTCAGATGCATTGCATCTGGCCTTATGGACTTGTAAATATTCAGCTTTTCTAAATAGACCCTAACCTGTTTTTCACTACTGATGGCTGCTCAACTTGCTGCCTGTGCTGTCTGGTGCAGTAGTCTGGGAGCTGACTTTGCCTCTGAAAACCAAGATAAAAAAGGCATTGAGTACTTCAGCCTTTTGCTCATTGTCTGTCACTAGGTTGCTTCCCCCATTCAGTAAGGGACCCATACTTTCCCTGACCTTCCTCTTGTTGCTGACATACTTGTAGAAACCCTTCTTGTTAACCTTCACATCCCTTGCTACAATGCCAATTGAGCCTTTGGCCTTCCTGATTTCATCCCTGTATGCCAGAACAATATTCTTATTTTCCTCCCTAATATAGCTAACTACCTCTCCCAATTCTGTTTTCAATCACAAGGCCCATTTCTTTTGTAAGAAATTAGCTTGGCTGTTTCATATTCAAAGTGTATTTACAACTGTTTGCCCCAGTTTCCTTTGAACATACTGCAACTGCATTCACAAATCACAAAATCTTGATCACAAAACATATATCATGACTAGTGATTAGCATAGGCATCTAATTTGTGCAAGAGATCAAGAGAGTTATATAAGCAAATGAGGTACACAGTTGTACATCCCAATTCAAGAAGCTACTAATTATGTTAATAGAAGTTATATGTATCTGAGGAAATAATATGGCCCCAAAGGATTCCTTAACAGTCTATAAAAATTAAAGACACAGAAAGAAGCGGTTTAAAAATAAAACATGACATGAGTAATTTTATCTTCCCTTTCCAAGTGCCATGAGGAAATGTTTCCATTGCATATACAACATTATACATGACATCACAATAAGTTATAGAAGAGATGTTCCTTGGCATTCCCTCCATTTTGTCAGGCAATATGTCACAGCCTACAGTTGTTTCATTTTGGGGAATGTGTGAATAACCATATGGATCCTTCTACCTCATGATCCAGAAATATATATATATTATATATTTATAAATATATATAAATATATATATATATATAGGAGCATGGCTGAGAAAACTTGAAAAGAAATATGTGGTGTCTGTGGGGGCAACTACACAAGATGCTTCCTGCAGAATTGCCTAATTAGCTTCACAGTAAAGCATCACCATCTACATGTGCACCCCATTAGGCTGGAGTAAACTAACTAAATCTACCGTAGGATGGTACTACCTGACACAAGTACTATCCTATGGCAGAGTTATTTACTCCACCTTAACACATGCGTAGATGGTTACTTGGGCTGCCTGGGGCATGAGGGTACAATAGTGCAGAGCTGCTTGCCAGCTAACCCTGCACTGCAGCACTCTCATGCCTCAGCCAGCCCCTCCACAGCACATTGAGCCAAGGTGGATTAGCCCTGGGCTGGCAAGCTTAGGGGCTGCTGCCAGCTGGGGATGCACCACCCCAGCTCAATGTGCTGTGGTCCCAGGTGCAGATGTAAACACTGCACCTGGGAGCAATAAACTCTGGAATGAACTGTGCCAAAGTTTATGCAGGCACACTAATTTCACGTGCATATGAACCCTGTCTGTGTGAAAGTTGAACTGTATTTTGAATTGCTAGACATAAAGCACTGACCTTAAAATTATTCAGATGATGTCAATCTTAAGACATTGCTTAGGAAAGGTTTCTGGCAATGGGTGCACCTTACTTACTGGAGGTCACAAAGCAAAGACATTTGTTGGAGATAGAGGCATCATTTGCAAATAATAAAAGTAGCCAATTATTTGCTTTGCTTACCTGGGGGCTATATTTTGTTATGACTAAATGACAATAAATTTAGTCATTTGTATGTCTAGCACTTGCTCATGGACATGCTGTAAGTATATTCTATGTATGGTGTCTCAACAAATTCAGATGTTTATTTTTAAAAATGCCTTGGAGTTAAAATTATGAAGTTGAGCCTCGTGCTGTATTTAATAGCACCACTAATGGCATGAAGGAAACAGATTTTCTAACTGGAAATCTTTGGCCCCAGGCTACATCTTTTTTGCTTCAGCCTTTTCAGTGTTCCTTTAAAATATTGGATATAAAGGGGTGCTGGTTCTCCTACTGCTATCTTCCTTCCACCATCCTTTGCAAGCACATTATGTAACACAGGTACAGTACAATATAATGAATAGAAGGGGTCTTAAACACAGAATCAGAATATCTGAAGAGACTTATCCATTTGGCACTATTCAAGTAGTATAGAGGGCTTGAATCTGTCCACAAGTGGCCACTAGGAAATTCTCCTGGTACAGAAGAGTTTCTCACTTGTTTCAGCTTCTTCGTCTTCTCATGTCTTAATACCATATTTGGCCATTTTCTTATACATGCTTGTGCTTGTTTATTGTCCTTTGCTAGATCTTTCATTGTACATATGCCTTCAAGCAGTGGGCATTGCAGGAGGTGTTGCATAATCCAAGGCTCTGTGCCACAGTTGCACGTGGTTAAGCCAATGGCATAGCCCCATTTCTTCATTAGTTCCTTGGAGCATCTAACTCTGGTACATAGGCCGTTGAGACATTGCTACCTTGGCCATCAGCAACTAATAGTAAGAACTTGGCCGCTCGAATGTCAATTTTTTCACTGTCAGGTATTTTCTTCAGTCTCTTATAGATTCATAGATGTTAGGGTCGGAAGGGACCTCAATAGATCATCGAGTCCGACCCCCTGCATAGG
>NW_005842337.1:539464-544573 GCF_000455745.1 Alligator sinensis | reverse complement strand
CTGATGAAGATATTGAAGAGTATTGGTCCAAGGACCGAGCCCTGCGGGACCCCACTGCCCACACCCTTCCAGGTCGATACCGACCCATCCACTACAACTCTCTGGGTGCAACCCTCTAGCCAATTCACCACCCACTGGACTGTGTAGTTATCCAAGTCACAGCCTCTTAACTTGTTCACCAGTATGGGGTGGGATACCATATCGAAGGCCTTCCTGAAGTCTAAGTAAATGACGTCAACCCCTACTCCTGCATCCAGGTGTTTTGTAACCTGGTCATAAAAAGAGACTAGATTAGTCAGGCATGATCTGCCTGCTACAAACCCGTGCTGGTTTCCCCTCAGCATAATGTTTCCTGCCAGGCTCTCACGTATGTGAGCCTTGATCATTTTTTCAAAGACTTTGCCAAGGATGGAGGTGAGACTGACTGGCCTATAGTTGCCTGGGTCTTCCTTCCTCCCCTTCTTGAAAATGGGGACCACATTGGCCCTTTTCCAGTCCTCAGGGACCTGGCCCGTGCACCACGAGTGTTCAAATATTCCCGCCGGTGGCTGTGCAATGACGTCAGTACCCTCGGTTGGAGCTCATCCGGGCCTGCCGACTTAAACATATCCAGTTCCTCCAAATGACTCTGCACCATCTCGGGGTCTATGCTTGGTAGTCTGGCACCCTGCTGCTGCCTCTCTACAATCCCAGTGAGAGACTTGTCTTGCCCCTCGCTTAGGAACACTGAGGTAAAGAACTCATTAAGGAGTTCAGCCTTGTCCCCACCTGTCCGTCACCAATTGCTTATGCCCATTTAGTAGAGGTCCTATTCCACCCTGGGCCTTCCTTTTACTCCCTATATATCTAAAAAACAATTTTTCATTATCCTTTACTTGGGATGCCATCCTCAGCTCCATGGTAGCTTTGGCCTGTCTAACTGCCTCCCTACAAGCGCGAGCAGAGGAGGTATACTCCTCTTTAGTAATCTCTCCCCGTTTCCATTTTTTATATGCCCCCCTTTTTGCCCGTAGGCTGCTCTGGATTTCTTGTTCCACATCTGTAGTCATGTCTCCTTGGGTGTGGTATCGAGAAGTTGGGTGCTGGTGAGGAAACTCCCACAGACATTTGTGTGCTGCAGGATGGTCGTACAGTGGGTGTCTCATATCTTCAGTTTGTCTCACTCATTCTATCCTGCTGGCCACTGCTCTTCTGATGCCAGGCAAAGCAATGCCAACCAGCAGGTAATACTGTTTAGGTTGGTAGGCTTCAGACATCCTGTGATGCATTGGCAGCTATTATTCAGAATGGAGTCAAGGCACTCAGCATGTACAGATGTCTCACATACAGGGTATGCATACTTGGCAAAGAAGAAGCTGAGAGCCAGAGCAGTGGTTTGGATGGCTGAGGAGCTAGCTCCCTATTTCAAGTTGGTGAGCTTGTATAGAATGGTCTTATGAGTGCTCACCTTTGCTTTTAGTCTTTATGATGTGCTCTTTGTATGAGAGGATTTGATCAAGGGTGACTCCATAGTAAAATGGACTTGGATAGTGGGACAGCGGACCATGTAATGTTGAGCTGGAGTTGGTCGCATGGTTTTTCAGATGGAAGGCTGTGAAGAGGTTTCCTCTGCCTCTCCAGAGAAGAATGAAAACCAGGGAAACTTACCGGACCAACAGGAAACAATACTGTTGCAGAGAGCACCGCAGCTGCTGGAATGAAATTTTATCAGTTGCTGGCCCTTCTGGATTGGCGTTCCCTGTATTTGATGCCCTATTTCTGATGGAGGACCTGCACCAGATGAGAGAGAAGATGGACTGGGGAGACAGGCAAGTTCCCCTACCTCAGCCTGAACCCTAGCTGTGCAAACCCTTGGGGGTGGGGAAAGAACCAGATTTCAGTCTCAGAGCTCAGAGAAGCTCTAACTACTGGAGATATATGCTGCAGCATTTCTTAACTGTGGATACTGGAGTGCTGGGACTGACAGAGCTGCCACAAGCATGATAAAAGGTGTTTTTTTCTTGGCTCATCTTTGCATTTGAGTTACTATTGTATAATATAGAGGGGGTTGACAGATTGGTTTTGAGCCCTATCAGGTAAGGGGGAAGAACCCCGAGCTATATAAGTGACATTGAACTGTGGTGGGGCAAAGACACTGCCTACCCATGGTGAGGTTTGGGATTTTTTTTTTGCTTTTTCCTCTGATTTAAGTTGTTTTTACCCACATGCTGTGTCCCAACAAGAATTGTTCCAGAGCCCAAGGGGAAAGGAACCTGTACCTGTGTGTGGTGGAGGCGGGGGGGAGAAAACAGCGCATAGCATTCTGGGACTTTGGGAGTGTGAAATATGTACCAAGTCCATGTTGTGTTGTGGTGGTCGCAGTTCCCTTTTTTGTTATTGTGGTGACCTGATATTCTTCTGGGTCCACACTGATCTCTTCAGCCAGAGGTAGCACTAAAGGAAATCAAGGGCTGAAGAAAAGAGAAGAACAGTGAGGAAATAGAACATCTGTTAATGACTGATATTTCCCGTGATATCATAACATCTGGTTGGTGTTTGGCTGGGATGTAAGAGGAGGTTGGAGCCCCAGGACTGGTTGGTGCCCTCAAAGTGAACTCTCAGCAAGAGAACACCTCCTAATACCTTACATCAAGACATGACAGGAGAGAACCGGGCAACTATTGCTGTCTGATTCTGTGATGATAACAGGGGTTTTCCCTCATGGCCCAGACCCATCAGGTGCAATGTCAATGAGGACATGGCCCCTATCCAGTACCCTGTGGACAAAGGCATACACGTGTGTTTTTGCTGGGTTGGCACATAATTATTTTTCAATGAAGTATGAGGTTAGGCCAATTAGTGCTGTATTTAAGGACCTTTCAGCATGGTCAAAGCTAGTGTTTTGAGTTGTTATGCACAGGTCATCTGCATAGATTAAACACAGTTTCCAAATCAATTGGTTGGTAATTCATATAGATGTTATATAACAAATGTTGTATCAGCTACCCTCAATGTAATGGGCACATCAGGGGCAGAAAGGTGGAGGCAGGGCAAAATGGAGGTGTGGAAGAGTTCACGTTCAGAGTGTAGGTTGAGCCCCATCTTTTTAGAGTTTTCATAGGCTGAGATTAAGTCAGGCCCTGCACATTAGGCCAGAAGCCTGTTTTTCTCAACTGCTGATGTAGTTTTTATTACTTTACTAGATACACCTATAGAATTTTATAAACTTGTTGTTGAATAAACCAGTGCCTCATTCTGCAGGGTAAAGACCAAGAGATTTGGAGGTGAGGGAACTAGATTTGTCATTTTTGTCTTCCATGTTTTATTTATTTCTAGCATTTTGCAGTACTCTTTCTTTTGGATCCCAGCAGTAGTGGAAAGTTTGTCCATCAAGGGCAGCCTCCTTCACATCCAAACTTCTAGATTCTCTCACTTTGATTCTGTCACTTTGCCAACAAGTGCATTAGTACATAGACATACTATGAGTTGGACCCTGGGGTGTCTTACCGTTTGCTGCCTAATTTGGGCTATTTCCTGCATTATTAACTGGAGATGAGGGACTAACTTGTTAACTTTCAAAAGGCTTTTAGTCTATTAATTTTATATACTTCTGATCATTCAGAATAATGCTAAATAGCATGTATTCAGTTAGTAAACAGAATTGCTATATAGTGAGACTGTCCCAGTACATTATCACAACTGCTATGCATCACTAAGAGCTTTTCAGCATGTTTGTCCCAAACTGCTCAGAGCTTCTCTATTTGCCTTTTTCATTTTATTAATTTTCAGTATAGTTGCTCACCTGCTTAATACTTTTCAGTCTTTATAGTTAAAGGTTAATGGCTAGACAAATGGCTTTGTGGTAGTAAAATGGCTTCTAATATGGAAGATTATGGTGCACTTTTGACTACCTAAAATAGAGTACTTCCTACACAAGTCAAGGAATGCTGCAGAGGTAACAGGTGAGAGAGGACAAAAAAAACATATTGCTCAATAGTCTCCTCCCTTGGTTAACTGAGGATTGACATTGGCTGAGAGGGAGCTAAGAAAAGTTGTGCTTAATTGTTAAGAAAATAACATATTTGGATAATCTGTTATCTAAAAGTGGTATTATTATCCCACCACTTCCCTAGGTCCAAGAGAAACTTCTTAATATTCACAAATTCACAAACCTCCCTTTGTACATATATATAGGATTTGTGCATAGTTGTCAGAACATCTTTCTCTGATGTTCAGTGAAACATCTGTTTTTTCCTCTATAACAAAATATTGCAAATGCTGAAAATACTGAAAAGCCCTTTTCTCTGAAAGTTGCCTGGATCAGGCATAAAGAATCTCTTTTGCATATGTTATTACAGATTTCAGCTGAAAACATCCCTTTGTTTTCTTGCTTCCATCTCATCATTTCTTCATTCGTTGGTTGTTATAAATAAGGGGCATGGTAGAAGAGTAGTTTAAGACATCTTCCTTCAGCCCTAGAGGTGTGAGTCCAAACTGCACTTTGGACTTGTGCTAAAGATTGCAGATAGTTAAACAACCTATAAATGGAAAAGTGGGCATTTAGATTGGGAAATCAAAGATGGCAAAATATGATGCTAGCCATACCATTCCCTTGTGTTGCCACTAGCTACAGAAATCAGTGGGCCTTAACAATTCTAGTCATATGGGTCACTGAGCTGGAGATGACCTTTGTCATTATATCTTTAGTATTATTTGTATTATCAGAGTTCCTACGTGACACAGAAAAGCAAATAAAAATAATAATACTAACAATAATATAATTGTATTATCTCGCTCAGTAAAAGTTTTCAGGCTGAAGATTGCTTGAAACCTAGTAACTTCAGTAAAATTACATTTACTGTAGTGAAAGCAAGACCTGGGCATTCTTAAGAATTAAATGAGTATAAGTCAGGATTTACTGAAAGTGCAGTCTCAAATTTGAACAGTTCCCTAATTTTGGTGTGTGTCAGAATATAATCTGGAGATGAACCTCCTTGGTGGATCCAGTTCAGATAGCACCCAAAATAGCAGTCATTCAGTCCTGAATACCTTTCTTATTTCTCTGTCTGTATTTAGGGCTGCTTCCTGTTTCTTGGGAATTTCTATGACATGCTGAATGTTTTCAGCTTC
>NW_005842337.1:534165-539454 GCF_000455745.1 Alligator sinensis | reverse complement strand
TTCAGCAGTCATTAATTATGTAATCAGAATAAACCATTATACTTGCTCATCATTTTGACCCATCTTGAATGCTCATCTGAGTAACCATAACTGAGTCACTTTTGGATAGGCTGAAGATAGCTAACAGTTGGTTTGGTGATGAGGGTGGGCTATGATTAAAGTAATTATACATTTAGGTTAGAATTAAAATAATTAAAAGATGTGGTTCTCATTTTTGTTTGACTGTGGGCAAAATCCATTACGTTTTTCATTAGTTAGATCTTAATCATCTTTTCCCTAGCTGTATCACAACAAAGACGGCAGCCCAGGGACGGAACAGTCATTCTATTTACTGCATGATGTGCAGCATTAACATTGTCCATTTACCAGCAGTAAAACTTCACCTGCCAACTGAACCTTCATATTACTTATATCTGATAATTTACAGCATAATCAGATAAATAAATGGCTAATCTGGATTATCTTCATATCGCTGCAGCTCTTCTTAGTGCTCTGCTGTACCTATGCTCTTATTCTTAGAGGCTAAATACAGACAGTCAAAAAGCCCAAGACTGAATTGATTCAATCTTCACAGTTTAGTCTAAGTGGTGTAGATTGAACTGATAAGCAAGTGAACACACATTCATTTTTTATTCCAGAAATGCAACCACATGGCTGTAGTGGCCCAGGCCAGAAGCTGGGGAGTGCTAGAGCATGCCTCCCTGCTCTGCTGGAGCAGACATCTTGGGCCAAGACTAGCCCATCCACCCTGTGAGAATGGGGGTTTCTGGAGGAGGTACAAAATATCCTGGGATGTTGGGGGACTGTGAGTTAACTTGAATCTGGAGGGGATCTGAGACAGAAGTTCCTGAAATAGGTTTAACCTAAATCAGTCTGGTCTGATACTACATCCATCCAGGTTTATGTTAAACCAGTTTCATCCATTTTGAAAGCAGTTTATGTGCATTGAACTATTGTTGTGTTACAGATTTGAACCAGTTTATGATCACCAATTCATAGATTTCATAGACATTAGGGCTGGAAGGGACTGCATAAGATCATCAGGTCCAGCCCCTTCTCAAGGGACAGAAAGTCATCTAGGGTCAAAGGATCCTAGCAAGATAAGCACCTAAATATTTCTTGAAAGTGTCCAGAGTAGGTGCTTGCATCACTTCTGGAGGAAATCTGTTCCAGACCTTGGGGGCTCAGACAGTAAAGAAGTTTTTCCTTCTGTCCAACCTAAAACAGTCTTGCAGGAGTTTCTGACAGTTGGACCTTGTCATCCCCTGGGGTGCTCTGGTGAACAGGTGTTCCCCCAGTACATATACTTTTAGGCTGCCACCAGTCCCCTCTGAGTCTTCTCTTCTCCAAGCGGAACAGTGCCAAGTCTTTCAGCCTCTCCTCATATGACCTGCTCACTAGACCTCTAATCATGTGCATGGTTCTCCTTTGGACTCTCAAGCTTCTCAACATCCTTCTTGAATTGTGGAGCCCAGAATTGAATGCAGTACTCCAGCTGCAGCCTCACCAAGGCCAAGTACAGTGGGAGGATGACATCCTGAGATTTACTTGAGAAGCATCTATGGATGCAAGCCAGAGTTTGGTTTGCTTTACCAGCTGCAACATTGGTGGCTCATATTCATCTTGTGGTCAGGTCAATCATGACCCCCAAGTCTGTTTCGGTCATGATGCAAGTGAGTGTAGGATTCCATGAGCCTAAAGTGTGATACAGGTTTTTATTCCCAAGGTGGAACACCTTGCATTTCTCTCTATTGAATGCATTAGGTTTTCATCCACCCACCTTGCAAGCCTATCAAGGTTGACCTGGATGACCAGCCTATCCTCAAGTGTGGACACTCTTCCCCAAAGTTTAGTGTCATCAGCAAACTTTACCAGTATGCTTTTGACACTAGTGTCCAGATCGTTTATAAAGACATTAAAGAGTACAGGTCCAAGAACGAAGACTTGAGGGATGCCACTAGTCACCAAATGCCGTGTTGATTTGGTTCCATTAACTACCACTATCTGGGTCCGACCTCAGAGCCAGTTCTCCAGCCATTGAACTGTGGAGTAGTCGAGGCTGCAGTTGCCCAATTTTTCCATGAGGACATCATGGGATACCAGGTCAAGGTCATTTTTAAAGTCCAAATATTTGACATCAACCTCTTCCCCTTTGTCCAGGTGATAGGTCACCTGCCCATAGAAGGGAATGAGATTGGTCAAGCAAGACCTACCCTAATAAACCCGTGCTGGCTATCCCGCAGAATGTTACCTTCTGTTAGCCTCTCAAGAATGGTTTCTTTGATAATTTTTTCCAAAATCTTCCCAGGGATTGAGGCCAAGATGATTGGCCTGTAGTTTCCTAGATAATCTTTCCTCCCTTTCTTGAAGATGGGCACCACATTGGCTCTCTTCCAATCTTCAGGTACTTCACCCGAGCACCATGATTTCTTGAACATCCTCACCAGTGGCCATGCTATGACATCTGACAGTTCCTTTAGCACTCCTGGGTGCAACCTATCCAGACCCAGCTGATTTATGGGGGTCCAGCCTCTCAAGATGCTCCCTCACAAGATCCTTGTCAATGGTGGACATATATTCATCCTCACCCTGGTCATCCCACATCAAGTTAGGCAGGGTGGTCCCTTTGGGCTGGTGAAGAACCAATGCAAAGTAATCATTAAGCAGATTGGCTTTTTCCTGGGTGTAGGTAGTCAGCTGCCCCATCTTTTTTAACAGGGGTCCAATGTTGCCCTTGTTTTTCTTTCGACTCCCTATCTGAAGAAGGACTTTTTATTGTCTTTGATTTGTGTAGCCAGTTTGAATTCGGTTGCAACCTTGGCTTTTCTAATTTGTTCCTTGCAGGTGTGGACCAGTGCAAAATACTCCTCCTTATTGGTGTTTCCTGTCTTCCATCCTTTATACACCTCTCTTTTTAGACACAGGAGATCCATGAGTTCCCTGCTGAGGCAAGGGGGTTGCTAAGCCCCTTTACCACCTTTCCTATGGGTTGGGATGGATTCCCCTTGTGCTTCTAGGATTGCTTCCTTAAGGAGCAACCACTCATTCTGAACTCCCCTCCCTGTGAAATCATGGCCTCTCAGGGCCTCAAGAACAAGCCTCCTGAGCTTATGAAAGTCAGCTTTCCTAAAATCAAGGACTATTGCATGGCTGGCTGATTTGCCAGCATTGTGATGGGTAGTGAAAGCGATCAACTCATGGTCACTGTCACCCACCTTCCCTTCAATTATTAGGTCACTGATTAAATCATCCCCTTTGGCCAGTACCAGGTCCAGCGGTGCCTTGCCTCTTGTTGTCCCATAAACTTCTTGAGACAGGTAAAGCTCATCCACGCATGTAAGGAAGCTTTGTGACCAATCGGATTTGGCCGGGCAATTGAAGTTCCCCATGATGACCATGCACTGAAAGCATGCAACCTTGACCAATTTCCTGGTGAATTCTTGGTCAAGCACTTGTTCCTGGTTTGGAGGTCTGTAGTAGGCTCCTACCATTGTATCCCCTTCACTAGGTTCCCCTTGGATTCTAACCCAAAGTGTCTCCAGTCATCTTTCTTGGGTGCTAATTTCAGCTTGTTGGAACCAGTTTGTGTGTAATTTCTGTACCTAGTCAGAATTTTAAAATGTATCCATTCTGCTTGGCTGAATGGAAGCAAATGCAAGCAAATCATTTCTGTGCATTGCTTTCTACTATGGAGAAGAACAGGGAATGTATAGAATTAGCTCATTGCTCTATGGCACAATCTATTTTTGGAGCCTCTCTTTTCATAGAAACAAGTTTTTTCCATGGGAAATAAATCCTTGAAGAAGTCTCTTTCAATGGATTTGTTAATCTAAAACATCTTTGCTTTTGGCTTCTTGCTACTGAGCACAGAACTGCTGCATTGAGTTTATTTTCCAGTCTCTCTAAATGACACAGAGATTTATTTAGAGAAAAAAAACAAATTTAGACCCATTTGATCAGACCTAATAACACACTGTAAATCTGATAGTAGACAAACTGAGTCTCTGAAACTGTTGAACTATGTTTGTGAAGATAATCAAAATTCTACCATAAGATGCATTTTAAAAGGATCACTTGCTGGAAAATCCCGCCATGTGGGCCTTTTAAAAAAGAAACTGGTAGTATTGCAAGAATGAAATATTACCACTAATGTACAGGTAACAAACAAGGCTAAAGGAAATCAAGGAGTTACTGTATATTCTAGTCCATTAAAGTCAGTGATGATCAGACTAGCAGTCCTGGATTTGCTGTAATTAAAAAACTTATTAACTAAATGGAAACTTGATACGAATGCCTGTCAATCTGGTGAATTGTAAAATGTGGTAAAATCTCTCACACACATACATAGATATTTGTAGAGCAGATCTAGTCAAACAGGTACCTTTCTTCCTTGAGCATTCTAACTGTATTTTCAAAGTTACTGCAGTGTAAAGTATTTGACTAGTCAAAAGAACAAAACAGAAACACTGCTGTGCATTTTATTGGTTTACAACTCCAAGCACATCAAATACAACTATGTCTGATCTGGAGATTTGTATTTCCTATTGCTGCTGACAGTTTTGCTTCAGAAAGCCTTTCAGATCAATGACTCTTCTTTGTTAGGATATAGCAATATATCTAAGCCAGCTTAAACTAGTTACCTTGCTTTCTGCTGGCAGTGCAGGCTGCAAAACACTCCTGAAAAGCCAAGTAAATGCTATGGTGTTGAGCTGACTTGCTGCTGCTGCCAGCTATCTATCTTTATTCAAACTAGTTAGTTTAAAGCTTGTTTGGGTATATCCATAAAACTGTGGTCATTGCAATGATTCCAAAAGTGAATGCCTCTCCATCCCTTGTGCTAGATCATGCAGGGGCGGGGAAAGCAACCCAACTGGCCTGCCTCTCCATCCCTGGCACTAGATCGTGGTGGGGGGCAGGGAATATTTACTCCCAACCTCCATCCCCGACACTAGATCACGGGGGCCGGGGGAAGCAGATCTAGCATGGGGGATGGAGAGGCAGTGCAGCTGGGCTGCTTTCCCACCCCTGCAGGATCTAGCACTGTGGATGGAGAAGCAGCCCATCCGGGATGCCTTCCCACCCCCACCCCCACCCCCCCTGTGATCTAGCACCAGGGATAGAGAAGCATTACAGCTGGGCTGTTTTCCCGCCCCCCATGATCTAGTGCATGGGGATGGAGAGGCAGCCTAGCTGGGCTGCTTCCTGCCCCCTGCGACCTCGTGCGTGGGAACGCAGAGGCAGTCCAGCTGAGCTGCTTTCCTGCCCCAGCATGATCTAGCACGGGGGAAA
>NW_005842337.1:525984-534125 GCF_000455745.1 Alligator sinensis | reverse complement strand
TTTCATAGACATTAGGGCTGGAAGGGACCTTGGAAGATCATTGAGTCCAGACCCCTGCCCAAGGGGCAGGAAGTCTGCTGGGGTCATAGGATCCCAGCAAGATTTGGGGAGCCAGAGGAAAAGCAAGGGGAACATTGGACCCCTGCTAAATCAGATGGGACAACTGACAACTGACGTCCAGGAAAAAGCCAACCTATTCAATGCATACTTGGCATCGGTCTTTCATCAGTCTCATGGGAAACCCATGCCCACTACGGGACAAGGAGTTTTCTTAGTCAGTGATAATCTTATGCAGTGCATAGTAGTTATGTGCATTTTGTATTGTGATGAAATTCATACAGGCATATCAAATATGAATAACTAAAAACAAACCTCTGAATTTGCTGCCATTAGAAAGATTACCTGAGCTGATAAAAGCAACATCAGACATGGAAGAGACATAGAGCTAGACAGACAATAAATCCAAGCAAAGCCAGTATAAATGTAGGTAGTTACCTTCCTTATTGAAGATTTAATTACACTAATGAAAATTACATCTATTTTTTTACAATTTACCTCAGAGCTCATTTATATGAGAGGTATATTGATACATTAAGAAAGATAGCCACTTCAGTGTCATAGATAACCTAGGTTTAAATGAAGCCCACCCAATCAGGTGGATTTAAATGAAAACCCACCTAAATAGATAGGTTCAAATGAAGGTTTAAATAAAACCCAACCAAGTCAGATAGCTAACAATGAACTCTGCATTACTGCAGCCAGATTGCTAATGATACCCTAGACAGCTTACTTTAAGCTATTGTTCTGAACTACTATAGATATAATAAAACTAAAAAAGACTACCTGCTGCTCAAAAACAGGAAAGAATTGGTGGAAAACATAGAAGTGATGGCAACTTGGGCAGCAATGACCATGAGATGAATGAGTTCAGGATCCTAAGGAAAGGAAGGAAGAATAACAGCAGAGCAAGGACCCTGGACTTCAGAAAAGCAGACTTCAACTTGCTCAGGGAACTGATGGGCAGGATCCCTTGGGAGGCCAGTCTGTGGGGGAAGGGAGTCTAGGAGAGCTAGTTGTATTTTAAATAAACCTTCCTGACAGTGCCAGAATGAACTATTTTGATGTGCAGGAAAACTAGCAAGTTATGGCATAAGCCCAGCTTGGCTTAACAGGGAACTCTTCAGTGAGCTTAAACCCAAAAAGGAAGCTTACAAGCAGTGGAATCTTGTACAAATGACTAGGGAGGAGTATCCGAGTACTACTCAGTAGGGCTCTGCGAAACAGCACTGTTCCATTCTGACTTCGGTTTTGAGGTCTGGACGGAACAGTGTTTTGTAATGAATATAATTTCGAGTCAAAACCACCTCACTGTTTCACTTCGTCAAAACAGTGAGACTGTTTCAACCCTGTTTTGTCAGATTGTTCACCAGAGTGCCCTAAGGGATGACAAGGTCAAATGGTTATAAACTCCTGCAAGACCATTTCAGGTTGGACATAAGGAAGAATTTCTTCACTGTCCGAGCCCCCAAGGTCTGGAATAACTTGCCACCAGAGGTGGTTCAAGCACCTACATTGAACACCATCAAGAGAAAATTGGATGCTTATCTTGCTGGGATCCTATGACCCTGGCTGACTTCCTGCCCCTCGGGTTGGAGGCTGGACTCAATGATCTTCTGAGGTCCCTTCCAGCCCTAATGTCTATGAAAACTATGAAATGTCTATGAAATAAGCATCCAAATTTCTCTTGAAGGCGTTCAATGTAGGTGCTTGAACCACCTCTGGTGGCAAGTTATTCCAGACCTTGGGGGCTCGGACAGTGAAGAAATTCTTCCTTATGTCCAACCTGAAATGGTCTTGCAGGAGTTTATAACCATTTGACCTTGTCATCCCTTAGGGCACTCTGGTGAACAATCTGACAAAACAGGGTTGAAACAGTCTCACTGTTTTGACGAAGTGAAACAGTGAGGTGGTTTTGACTCGAAATTATATTCATTACAAAACACTGTTCCGTCCAGACCTCAAAACCGAAGTCAGAATGGAACAGTGCTGTTTCGCAGAGCCCTACTGAGTAGTACTCGGATACTCCTCCCTAGTCATTTGTACAAGATTCCACTGCTTGTAAGCTTCCTTTTTGGGTTTAAGCTCACTGAAGAGTTCCCTGTTAAGCCAAGCTGGGCTTATGCCATAACTTGCTAGTTTTCCTGCACATCAAAATAGTTCATTCTGGCACTGTCAGGAAGGTTTATTTAAAATACAACTAGCTCTCCTAGACTCCCTTCCCCCACAGACTGGCCTCCCAAGGGATCCTGCCCATCAGTTCCCTGAGCAAGTTGAAGTCTGCTTTTCTGAAGTCCAGGGTCCTTGCTCTGCTGTTATTCTTCCTTCCTTTCCTTAGGATCCTGAACTCATTCATCTCATGGTCATTGCTGCCCAAGTTGCCATCACTTCTATGTTTTCCACCAATTCTTTCCTGTTTTTGAGCAGCAGGTAGTCTTTTTTAGTTTTATTATATCTATAGTAGTTCAGAACAATAGCTTAAAGTAAGCTGTCTAGGGTATCATTAGCAATCTGGCTGCAGTAATGCAGAGTTCATTGTTAGCTATCTGACTTGGTTGGGTTTTATTTAAACCTTCATTTGAACCTATCTATTTAGGTGGGTTTTCATTTAAATCCACCTGATTGGGTGGGCTTCATTTAAACCTAGGTTATCTATGACACTGAAGTGGCTATCTTTCTTAATGTATCAATATACCTCTCATATAAATGAGCTCTGAGGTAAATTGTAAAAAAATAGATGTAATTTTCATTAGTGTAATTAAATCTTCAATAAGGAAGGTAACTACCTACATTTATACTGGCTTTGCTTGGATTTATTGTCTGTCTAGCTCTATGTCTCTTCCATGTCTGATGTTGCTTTTATCAGCTCAGGTAATCTTTCTAATGGCAGCAAATTCAGAGGTTTGTTTTTAGTTATTCATATTTGATATGCCTGTATGAATTTCATCACAATACAAAATGCACATAACTACTATGCACTGCATAAGATTATCACTGACTAAGAAAACTGTTCTCCAACTAGAAAAATGTTCAAGCATCTGAGGAGATTGGTACTGAGCCATGGAACCATTGATGTGTAGGTTAGAGGCACAACTTTAGCCTAGGTCAGAAATGACCAAAGCATGTTATTTTCTGCTGACTTGCATTAAATTAAATGTTTGTCCTTAGCCAAGTTAACAAAACTGTGTTGAGCATTTTCTTCATACATAGAAACCTAGATATGGACCCCAAATCCCCTTTGTGGTGGCGCAGTAGGGGGCGCCACTATGCAGAGCCACCCACTTCACTGTGCCAGGCCCAAAACCACACTTCAGGAGTCTCCCTGAGGGATCCTACAGCAGGCCATCCCCCTGCCCAGAGAACAACTGCAAGCCTGGGGTAACGCTGCCACCACCTGGGCACTGGTCTCTGTTAGGACTCTGGGCAGCCTGGGGTACACAGAACCCGCAAGCCATGGGGATGCTTTTCCCACTGGTAATATTTCAGGGTGCTTCTTTCATCCTGAAGCATCCAAAGATAGCTAAACCCAATGTAGCTGGCCCAGCAAAGGGAGCAAAAAAGGCTTTTCTGTCCCCTCTCCCCTCAGGAATTCACAGCCAGTCATGCTGCAACCTAATACCCTTATTGATCAGGGGGAGAGGGAGAGTGCAGAGTAAACAAAGGAATTAAGAGAAAACACTTTGAGCAAAGCAAAATAAGTTGAGTCTTATGTCCTAACGAGGGCTCTCACCCAACGTCCAGCCCCTAATTGGGAAAGATGCTTGCCTCAATTGTTCTGTATTGTAGTTGGTCTCTAGTGCTCATCACCTTGTCTGAGTGGGTTTTTTTCTCTTTTTTCCTCATTCCATCTTCTACACAGAGACAGTTTTATCACTTTGGCCAGCTGGCCGAAGCCCACTACAATGTCTTGATATCTGCCTCAGTGTAGTGAGGGCTCCACCAAACCCTACACCCTCGCCCGTTCCACCAGGAGTTAATTCAGCAGTTAGAACAATCTGCCTCAGAGCAGGAAGAAAAATGCTTTGTAGATCTTTAGATCTGGCCAATCAATAACCCCGCTGAGCCTGGCTGTACTTCACCAGGCTTGGAGCAATGCACAGATCTGACATGAATTTTAACCATTTTTTTCTTTACTGGCCTATTGTCCAGATAGTTGCAAACACATTATCCTGTTGTCTCTGGGAGTCCTCCCCTCTCACTCCAAAGAAAAGGAGAAAAAAACCAAACTGGGACTTCTCCTGCCCTTATATTCCAAACTTTACAGTACCCTTTATTTTAGCCCTGCTATTAGGGTCTTTATGGTACCTCCAGACTGCCCCACTGCAGTTTCACTTTCCTTGAGGGTGGTTCCTTCACAGTATCTCTTCTCGCAACTCCCTCCATAGAGCTGCCTCTCTGAGACCCGGTCTCAGCTGCCTTCTCTGCACTTTCAGTTGTCCCTGCCGTCCTTCTGACTGAGTCAGACATTTCCGGTTCCTCGAGTCTCCCTTTTTCCCGCTCTAGGTCTCTTTTTATCTTGGAGTTCTTGCTGATTCCCCCTCCCCTCTGGAAACACCAGGTGAAGAATGAGCCCTGCATATTTCTTTGCGGCCTTGGGGCTGGGATAGCTGCTTGCAATTCAGGTGGGACAATCTTACTTCCCTGGGGCTCTTCTCTTTCCTCACATCTTACAGTTATGAGCACAGGGACCCTTCTAATACATGACTGAATTACTTAGTCCTAATCTACTAGCTGGTTTCCAGGTGTTTACTTCCAGACTCATCCAAAGATTCTCTGGAGGCTTGTGGCTTCTGTGTTCCAAACTGCCACTGGAGGAAGAGAGCGAGAGCTTCCCCTCCCTTGGAATTTATCTAGCCCAGTCACCTAGGTGACCATGTTGAATCAAAAAACATGCAAGTGAAAGAGAGAGAGGGGGTAGATGGACTGACTGAAGCAGAGGCAGACAGAGGGGGATTTCTTCACACCATTGTCCCAGGAATTATACCAACACAGAGTGCAAAATGTATAGACTAAGTAAGATAGATATTCATATCACAAACTCCCACATAAACTTCTGCCTTTTTTAAAAGGCTTTGCAAAAGACAAAAATCTGAACTTCCTGTCTCTATTTCTAAAAGGTCCATCAGCAGGAGGTCCAGAAGTGGTGTAGCTGTCTAAAGCACACATTGCTAGCCATAGTCAGTGGACAAACGGTCTTCATCTTCATGGGCTGTCAAATTCGCACCTCTCTAAAGCACTGTGTTCAACTGGAAAACTATTGGACTTAACCATCTACAGTTTGTTTCCACAGATGCATTTGCTTTTATCAGTGCAGACAGGTATAATTTACATGGCATCCTTGACCTGCTGCCCCCTAGGAGAAAATCACTCAATGGGAGAGAGATTTCTTGCTCTCCAGTGGTGTTTCAGTTAAAAGAAAGGAACTTTTAAAATCTCTGCTGGAGGCTCCTGGATTTGGGTCACCATGGCTCCCTGCCAGTTGGCTCCCTGCTGCAGCATCCCCATAGGATGGGTTTTCATTGGTGAGATACTACACTTTGAATTATGCCAATGTCTGTTGAGTCATTCCCTGAATATGCAGTGTTTGTGCCCTAATAATTAGCTACAAAGAGGTTCTCATTGTGATTACTCATATAGTTTTTAACTAATTTCAGCTAGATGAGGATTTAAGAACATCATATGCAATAAGAAAGATGCCCTATAGATCCCAAGTAGAGACACCCTCATATAGTCATGCCTAATAATATTCTACTACTGATTTCTCTTAACCAGAAATATTCCATAGAGATATGCATTACCATACAATAATGTACATTGCCATGTAGGTCAGACTGGTTCTGCACAACCTGTGAGATTGCAAGTTTCATGGAGTGAAAACTAAGAAATCTGAGGGATTATGATTTGAGGAGATGCAAGTTTCTGACTGTCAGTCCTAATGTCTTTACTGTCAGCTGCTGACAAAGTTGTAAAAATTTGAAAACCCAGCTTAGAAGGTAGTTGCTGCTTATTTATGTGTGTGTTTGCCTTGCTCTTATCATGAAACTCCAGCTGTGTGGAGGGGGCTAGTCACAGGAAGCCAGGCTAAATAAAGAAAAATAGGTTGACTAAGAGTCCATGAAAGAAAATATAGCTGTCTTCGTATATGCCAGCTCCAGCACCTGCTCTACACTGATACCTGTTCATGTAGCTGTGCCACTAGTGTGACAGCCACAACTTGTATGTCACCAAAATATGTAGGAGCCCTGATTAAGTTAATGATGTTGAGGATGAAGACTCACTCTAAATCAAAACATGTATTTCACAGACACGTGCAGTGATTCTAATAGAAGGAAAGGAGTAGTGGGCTGGGGGGATAGACAGCAGTATTGTCAACTTTTGCCACTGTACTTTATGTCCTGTGAAAAGTGATGGCTCTCTTAATGATCCTGCACCTGGAATCAAGAAATTGCATGAAAATACCCCCTTGTTTTTTTTCTTTTAAAAGTAAATTCCTATGTTGGTTGTAGAAAAATGTGTACATACACGAACCCAATGCATTCTAAAGGCTCAGTAAAAAGAAATTAAATAAAAGAAGCCAGTGTTTACTAGTATTTTTTTATATATGTCAATTTTTTCAGCCAGTGCCATGTGTTTGGAGATCTTGATGCTTGATATCTGAATGCTTGAGGTGGGTGGGAAATGGTTTTCCCATCCTGTGAAATTTTTTTAACCAGAAAGAAAAGAGAGAAAACCAGATCCAAATGAAAGTGAAGGTGATAAGATTTAATTTAGAAAAAATGGCATTTTCTGATTTGGGAAAAAAATCAAATAGAAAAGATTTCCAGTGGTATTACGCTGCAATATATTTGCCTGCATACAGCACAGAGACTCTGCTTCATTGTCTATATCTGCAGAAGGTACCAAATAAAATTATTCTCACTCAGCAACAGCTGAACTGTGATGTAAGGCCTTGACAACAAAACTGGTTCTAAATAAACTCTCCAAATAGCAAAGACTTTTCTTCTTTCAGATTCGAGGCACATGAAAAAAGCCATCAAATGAAGACAGTGCGTATTTCCTGCAGAGAGAGATAAATACTATGGCAAAAAGTCTCCTGTGAATCACAATTCACAGCATTTGCTTTCTTCCTTTTATTTTCATACAGTGCTGCATTTTCAACATAATTCTTCCTCCATCATTTTCTTACACTTTCCAATTTCTTTGTTTGTTCCATCACCCACATCAAAAAGCACAGCCCTGTTATTTACTGCTGTCCACCTCCTTTGACCTACCTTGCTATATATAATTTGCAATCTGCCTCTCTCCTTCAATCTTCCTTCTTCTTCTGGCTAATCTCTGACTCCTCCCTACAGCCACCAGAGCAAAAACTTGAATAACTTTCCACATTCCTTTAAAGTTAAAAAATATGTAAGTGTATAAATATTTGAAATGGATATATATCAAAGTTAACCCTCAGTATGCCCATTTTCTCATTCTTATTTTAATTTGACTTGAGTTTGTATTTCTTTATGAAACACTGGGTGCATGTACACATGCCACTACAGTGCTGTTGTGACTGTTCATGTTAGAAGTACAAAAAGATGGTGTAGCAACAGCCCATACTGCACCGTGTGCACCACGCCTGGTTATTTTAAGACACTACGTCACTGTAGCAACGTGCTGTAATGGGGGAGTGCACTGCTACGGTGATGTAACTGCGGAGTCATGGGTTTTGCCTGTGGATGCTACATCATCATAGTGTGCTGCTACGGCAATGTAGCATCATGTGTAGTCACACCCAGGGGGAGCTCTGTGATTTTTTGGTCATCATATCCAACATGTTCTTGCAGGAACTTGACATTGTGTATATTTGTTGCATGCAATACCACAAAAGCCCACAGATCTCAGAGGTCAAATTGGTTTATTAATTGCCATTAAATAGAATGGGTTAGCAACATACATAATATAGCTACATATTGGTTAATCTAATGGTTAATCCGTATGCCCCAGGAGTGGAGTGGGGCAAGGGTGGCCAGACCCCAGGCCAGGTCAGCAGAGTGAGGCATGGGACCACCACTGGGTTCTGCCTGGCAAGAGCAGACCAG
>NW_005842337.1:504093-525882 GCF_000455745.1 Alligator sinensis | reverse complement strand
GGGGGGGCGTTAAATCCCCTCTTTCCACTGGCATATGACCTCAGCTGGGGTCTGCCTGGCAGGGGTGCAGCAGCCCCTGCCAGGCTTTTCCTCACTTGCCATTGGAGCAGAGGGGGCGGGGGCATGGCCAGAAGCTACTGTGCCACTGCTAAGCCCCTTCCTCTCCCTCCCTCCCTCCCTCCCCTCTGCCTCAACATGCCAGCCCAAGCCTGGGTCTGGCCATGCTCTTCCCCCAACCCCTACTCCAGTGGGAAGCAGGGGAAAACCATGGCAGGGGCTGCTTCCTCCCTCTGCCCCCCAGGAACACCCTGGCTTTAACCCCCCTCCCCCCGCAGTTATACTCAGTGGACCTGCCAGGGCCTGACCATGCCCCCCCTTCCTCAGCTCAAGCAGGAAGAGGGGGAAAACCTGAAGGGCTTCTTTCCCATCTTCCCTCCAGCCTTCAGGCCACTAATGAAGGGAAGGCAGGGTTTGCTCTAGTGCCCCCCAACTTTTAGCCTGAGCCACCTCAGGCATGTGGCTGCATTTCTGGAATACAAAGCAAATGTGTGTTCACTAGCTTCTCGGTTCAATCTATGCAGTTTAGACTAACCTGCAAAGATTTTTGACTGTCTGTACTTATCCAGGGTTGGTGTATGTGGCTAAGTATAGCTCCAAGGATTTCAGAACAGGTAAGCTTGATTTAAATTGGGCTGGTAAGAAGACTGTCATCAACATTGTAAGCCACTAATGTTTCTAAATAGAATTTATGTCATGTATTACAACAAAAGATAACTTTCACTTCCTGACCAAATGGAAGGTTCAGAATATTGTGTGTTAATTTGGTGACAGTCAACAGCATCTGAGCAGATTCCCTCTGATGCCAAGACCAGGGAACTGAGGTATAGAGCCAGGCTCTCAATTCAAGAGCTAAAGCAAAACCTACAGCTCAGCCCTACCAACTCCAGATGCTTCCTTGGCCTGACAAAGGATTTTTAAACCCAAAAGCTTGCTAAGAAAAATGTTTCCAACTATGTAGTTGGTTTAATAAAAGATATCAAATTTACCCAAAGAACCTTGTCTGTTTATATCCTATGGACCTGGCACACACCAATTAGTGGGTTTTCATAGATCCATAGATGTTAGGTTTGAAGGGACCTCAGTAGACCATTGAGTCTGACCTCTGCCGTGGGCAGGAAAGAACCATGGGGTCAGTCAACCCCAGCTAGGTGCCTGTCTAGCCTCCTCTTAAAAACCCCCAAGGTAGGGGAGAGTAACACCTTCCTTGGAAGCCCATTCCAGATTTTGGCAACCCTTACCGTAAAGAAGTTCTTTCTGATGTGTAACCTAAATCTGCTCTCCATCAGTTTGTGGCCATTGATCCTAGTGACTCCAAAGGGTGCCCTGGTAAACAGAGCATCCCCTATTCCATGCTGCCCCTCCTTGATGAATTTGTAGGCAGCCACAAGATCACCTCTCAGCCTTCTCTTGCAGAGGCTGAAGAGATCCAGGGTCCTGAATCTCTCCTCATAGGGCTTTGCCCACAGGCCCATAACCATAAAAGTGGCTCTCCTCTGAACCCTCTTGAGGTTGTCCACATCTGTCTTGAAGTGTGGCGCCTAAAACTGGATGCAGTACTCCAACTGCGGCCTGACCAGTGTTGCATAAAGGGGAAGTATCACCTCCTTGGACCTGTTTGTCATGCACCTGCTAATGCATGATAAAGTGCGGTTGACTTTACTGATCATTTCATCACATTGATGACTCATGTTCATCTGGGAGTCAACAGTGACTCCAAGATCCTTTTCTGCTGCTGTACTTCTGTCTGCTAGTTAGATCAAGGCTTGTTACTAACAGATGAAGTACTTGGTCTAGGAATCTTGAAGTGGATTGAACTAGATCAGCCTTAACCATATAACATAATTTTCTGTCAGGAAGGAAGAACAACTGCATTTGTCTTGAATATAACTGTAGTGAGAATTCACATTGCAGCTTTACAATTTATATACTTCAGCTTGGATGAGAGGATCCTTCTTTTAGATGAACTAGGAGGATCTCCACTGAGCTTGTCTCAGCTGCAAATTGGTCTCTGCGTATCTGACCAAGCTCACTGGATTTCATTTAATGATAACAAAGGCCCATTGAGCAGTTCTTTAATGTGAAGAAACTGACTTGATTCAGCATTTCAGTTTGCTGTTTCCTCTCTGCGGTGCCCCCGGCTGTAATCTGATCATTACAGCTATAGTAAATTTCCAACTAGATATTATCAGCATCAAAATACAAGGGGTATCATGCAGAAAAAAACATCAAGCTAAATTTAGTGTGAATCCATTTTTACCCATAACACACTGCAACCCCTTTTTTTACTTGTCTTTTTCATGCTGTAGCAAATATGTGAGGTGCAGATAAAATTGAGATGAAATAAAAGAGGAAAGGATAGAGGGCAATGCGGTGGAACATAGAAGCAAATACACAGGCTTCTTGCTTTGAGTGAAAATAGTGATAATCAACTCAAATCTCTATAACAACTCATGTCAGCTTATTTAGCTGGGTAGAACTAGAACAAATCTCTAAAAATGCCACAAAAATGATAAAAAGGGAAGTGCAAGCAGGGAGAACTCTGCCAGTGTATTGCGTAGAGACATCAGTGAGAGAACTTAGAGCAATCATGGGATGAGGAGGAGCAGATCATTGAGTGTTGTTACTTCTCTGTGGGCATGCCTACACACATTTGATCTTGAATCAGTTTACTTGTGAGTAAACTACTTGCAAGTAAATGCTCCCAGGCAGGCATCTATACACGTAGGGAAACAGCAGATTCACTGCTAATGGCAACAAACTGTTCCCACTTCCTAGGGCCCTGAAATGGTCCCCTGCTGCCACCAGGGGGAGCCCTAGGTTCCCCCGGGTGCTAGCCCAAGGACTGGCGGGAGCACTGGTCCAAGAAACAGCTGTATCCTGGCCAGGGCTTGGACATTACACCCTGGCCCTGGGGCTTCCTGATGCCGGGTCAGGGACAATGCTACTGGCCCCAGCTCCCCAATCAGGGGACTTGGAAAGAGCTTCATGGGAGGGGCAGGTCCCAGACCCCTGCCCCGATATGCCAGTGGGACAGGTAGCACATTGCTAGCTGCCCCACTAGCAGATCAGGGGCAGGGGCTGGAGAGCCTACTCCCTATTTATATTGAGATGCAAAATACAGAAATAGAAAAAATTCAAAGTGACCTAAATGGCAAAGAATATGTAAATTTTCAGCACTAGGCATAGCAACTGTATGTAAATAAATATACATGTATTCCATATGTAAATGCAATTTGGGTAACTATGACAATTACAATTGAAAATGTGGTCAAAATCAATTTTTCCTGCTCTGCTGATAAAATTAATGAATCTGCATTCTTGCTGAAATTACAGCTGAGTAAACTGAGTTATCCTGACCACACACAAGCATTTTTTACTGCACTTATACTATCCATCAGGATTAAAAAATGATTTTCTCAAAGAGGAAAATAAATATATTTGAGCAGTTATTATTTTCCAAACCTAGACTTGTGAAATAATCTTCTCTGGGTGTGTATCTTCAAGCATAGGGAGTCCTTTGCAAATTCCTCTTTTTGTGTGGTAGTTCTTTAATGGAAAAAACAAGGATTTTTTCAAAGACTATCAAAACCACACCAGTTTTTTTTTTCACATCAAATTCTCCATTCCACTGAAATCCATGCTTAATGTTGTTCAGATTCTATTCTTGGCAATAATTAGATGATCAACATTTTCTTAAATTTCAAATAATATTTAAATGATTGGGTCTTCCTTTCTCATCTGTTTCTGTATTCACTGCTGAATGTGTGACTTTGTTTTAGTAACATTTCACCTCTGCATGCATTTCTCGTAAGGATAAAATGAGGCCAATAAGGATAAATTATCTCATAAGAAATGTAGGTTTAGAGGTGGGAAAGACCTGCTAGCTTGTGTAGTCAATTGCTCTACACTACCTTTACTGATTTCTATCAGTATACAATTTTAAAGGCTGAAACTTGAGTGGTAAAAAAATTAAGAAATTGCCACCAATTTCTTGATTTCATTCAATGGAATTACGCCAGATTGTACCAGCTGAAAATATGGTCCTAAATGGCCCGGGAGAATTATAATGCTTAATTAACTGAGCATATTAATAGATCCGTCTGTGTGGATAGTGAGCAAATTCGAAATGGTGATGGTACTCAGAAAAAGAGGGGTCTGCCATCTCCTGTTAATTAACGTTTATTAAATGCAAGCTACTTGGATGACAGAGGTGCTAGGGAGGTGCAAAGAATTATTATGGCTATGATAAATGCCCTCCCACTTTTGATGCTGGCCATGCCATCTCTTTCCCACTCCACCCCGATCTACTAAATGAATCATCTTTTATTTTAATGGGGAAGGCGAGGGGTTGCAGTGATTTCTGCACTCACTTCTGCACTGATTGTTGCTTAACTTTACCTAGAGAAGCAAATCAAATTTAACGGCATTGATGTTGCTGTTATCCTGTAGCTAAAGTCTGTCCACTTCCATCCCATTATATTGTTTAGAAGTGGTGTTGGCTGACTAATTAAAACTAGCATTTGGAAAGAAAAACCCTGGAAGAAGGGCTTAGATCATGAAATCTTCTCAGCTTCTGTTTGTGATGAACACACTGGGACCTATCCTGGTTACACCACAGTGTATCAGGAATAGCTCCACTTAGGTAAAAGGATATCCCACAGTAGAAATGGGAGCAGAATCTGGCTTACTAGTCTTTTCTTTCCTGCTCTATTTTTAAACAATAGGTTATTTGCCATTTATAAGCGAACTCAATGGACAGAAGAATCAGAATGTCCCATTGGCAACCCAAAACCTTGCTAAGAAATTTTTTTCCAACTGTTTAAGTTGGTCTAATAAAAGATACCAGATTCACCCAAAGAACCTTGTCTGCCTATGTCCTTAGACCAACACGGCTACAACTCATACCCCTGTAACATGGAAGATATCGAATTTAGCCATTTTCAATGGAAACCGTACAACACGAAAAAGAAAGAAGTCAAACTCAACAGCTACACATATTTTCTAAGCCTATGCAAGAAACAAAACTTCATTCCCAGAGGACTACACATCCACAATCCTCTGACTACTACACATAACTCCAAATATGCTTCACCGCTATGCAGAAGAACTTCAGAGAAAATTAGCGATCATCTACTTCACCTAATCTACTCCAGAAGAGACCAACTCAAGAAGAAAATCACCACATGCTAAAACAACTTAAAAGAGAAAAATCCAGACATCTTGCCTAATATTATACAATGGATACAAAGAGACTACAAAAATGTTATACAACCATTCATCCAACATAGAAAGAAGAAATGGAACAAATTACTCCAGGAACAACTTTCCCAGCCAAAAAAACAACCATCAGAGGAACAATACCAACACCTTACAACATTCCAACCTCAGACTTGATGAAAGCAGCAGCAAACCCTCAAATATCATCAATCTCTCAACACATATGCTTACCAAAACTGAAAAATCTGTCCTTTCTAAAGGCCTAAATTTCTGTCCAGAAAAATACCCTAAGAAAATACTTCAGTGTGGAGAACTAAAATAATTCCTCCAATGCCTCTGCCTCAAGGAATATTTCCATGACCCAAATGAATCAACTTCCAACAACAACTCACCCTCTGACAACATTGAGGAAAAGATCAACCCCCAAAAAACATTAGATTGGACACCTCATAGTGGATGGAACTCTAACCCTGACTGCTACATTGACTGTTTCAGGGAAAGAATGAACAATGAAATAATCAACCACGCATGCCACCATAACATCCTCTCCCTACCAGAGAGAGAGAGGCCATAGAATTTCTAGGATCTAACCACCAAACAAGAATAAAACCAGCAGATAATGGAGGAGCACTAGTCATCCTAAACTGTGAAGACTACATAAAGGAAGCCAACAGACAACTCTCTGATACCACGTACTACAAAGAACTACAAGAAGATCCTACTCCCCTTTTCACCATGAAACTCAACAATACCATCAAATCACTTCCATCAGAACTGTAAGGAAAACTACAGACCTTGATCTCCCCACTACCTAACCCAGGGATGTTTTACATACTACCTAAAGTCCACAAACAAGGGAACCCTGGTAGACCTGTCATATCCAACCATGGGACCCTAACTGAGGAAATATCAGGTTTCGTCGAATCAATCCTAAAAACACTTGCCACCCAAAGAGCAAGTTTTGTCCAAGACACTACAGACTTTCTACAAAAACTTAAAAATATAGACCACCTTCCCAGCAGCACCCTCCTAGCCACCATGGATGTTACCAGCTTATATAGCAACATTCCACACCAGGATGGCATCGAAGCCTGACTTACATACCTACAAGAGCAAGATGACAACTCAGAGTACATACCCAAAGATATTACTGACCTTAACACTTCATCCTCGCACATAACAATTTCACTTTTAATAACCAACACTTCCTCTAGACCATGAACACAGCTATGGGCACCAAAATGGCCCCACAGTATGGCAACCTTTTATGAACCACTCCAGGAAGAAGAATTCCTCAAGTGCTGCACCATCAAAACCTTGCTATACTTAAGACTTATACTTGCTAAACAAATGATGTCATCTTCATCATTTGGACTAAAAACCTGCAATCTCTGATTGAGTTCCATCAGAAATTCAACAATCATCATCCCTCCATCTGCCTATCTCTTGAATATTTCAGCACCAACATCTCCTTTTGAGACACAATGATCTGTATCCAGAATGGTAAAATACAGACCACGTTATGCAAGAAACCCACAGACCAACATACATATCTGGACAGAATCAGCAACCACCATAAACACACCAAGAAAGCTGTGATGTACAGCCAAGCCCTCAGATACCACCGCATTTGCACTGTGGAGAGCACCCGGGATTGCCACCTCACTAATCTTAAAAAGACACTCCTCCAAAGAGAGAGATCACACATTTGAAAGAGCCACCCGGATACTACGTAAAGAATTGCTGCAGTACAGAAACACTTCCCACTAATCGCACACTGCTGGTTATGACATATCACCCCTCCCTCGAACCCATACGGAAAATCCTCAGACAACTGCAACCCATACTAGGAGAAGACCCTATTAAAGAGATCTTCCCAGAACCACCTATCCTAATCTTCAAACAAGCAGTGAACCTCACTAACCTTATCACCAGAAGCAAACTTCCTACAGCCCAGAACACACTGAATGAATCCAGACCATGCCATGACAAGAAATGCAAAACTTGCCAACACATCACGACCTCCACAATTACTATGCCCCACAACAGAGCCATCAGCATTCCTCTTACAGCTGCACCTCTAGAAATCTAATATATCTCATCCAATGCACCAAATGCCCTGATGGAAAATACGTAAGAGAGGCCAAACAACAACTGCGGACCAGAATGAATGCACTCCAGAAATCTATCAAAGACAAGAATACCCAATTACCGGTGGGGCACATTTCTCACAAGAAAACCACTCTCTGTCCAATCTCTCAGTTCCAATTCTCAAAGGGAACTTACAAAACACTTTTCACAGATAAGCCTATGAACTTCACTATCAACCTTCTGGATACAGAAAATCATGGACTAAATATAGCCATTGGATTTATGACACACTATAACCTTCCTGACATCTGATTCCTCAGGTACCTCTCCACTATTTACCAGCTACATTCATCACCCGTCTCTCACCCACTGACTCCTCAATTTACATGTTCACTGACTACCTGTCTTGCATGCATACCAACCCAGCCTCTACTATTCATTCCATCCAGGAAGAGCACGCACCAACTGCAGATACTTCCTCAGCCTGGTGAAGGGTGTTTAAACCCAAAAGCTAGCTAAGAAAATGTTCTTCCCACTATTTAAGTTGGTCTAATAAAATTTATCAGATTCACCCAAAGAACCTTGTCTGCCTATGTCCCGAGACCAACACAGGTACAACCTACACCCCCATCGCCAAGTACTACACAAGCAACAGACATAAACAAAAAAGTCATCCACTGTTAGGAAGAGCAAAGTGACACTGTGCACTACTATAATACTTAGCAGCAGTGGGACAAGAGGTGGCTTATTGCCGCAGAATGTGAGCAAAGCTGTAGCCCTGCCACTGTGCTGCACTCAAAGAATAAGGAGCCTACCTCAGCAGCAGGTATAACAAGTTACTTCCAGCATGCTCAGAGGAGGTTTGATGTCTCTTCTCTTACTCCCCAACGTGGCGGATAAGAGACCTAGCTGAGCCTTTTCTAGCATGAATAATACCTTCGCATTCAGTAACCTAATTTAAAAGAACTATAACCAATCTGCCCCTCTCAGTTCCTGTTTTAAAGGGGTGAATTCCCTGTTCAGTATCATCAGGAAGAAATGAATTTACTTTCTACACTAGTCATATTTGCAAAATTGCCCCAGAAATGCCAACTTCACCAGAGCACCTCACTTTTCTCCAAATAGAGGCCTTCAAGCATTCAATGACTGCAGATTTGTCTAGACAGTATGCACATTGACACGTGCTCCAGACTGCACATTTAGTACTGCACAGTCATTTAGTATTGGCTAGAGCCAGTACTAAATGACTGCGCAGTACCTGCCAGTATTGCATGGCCTGGCAGCACATGGTTAGTTTTAGATGCTACATTGCTGTAGCAACAAGCTCTGGCGATATAGCTCGTCGCTATGGCAGGGTGTCACGGTTTGTGCTCATTGATGTTCCTTCACTGTAGTGATGAGCTATGTTGCTGTAGCTTGCCACTATGGCAACATAGCATCTTGTGTAGGTGCGCCCAGTATCCATTTTGTTTGAAGCAAGACTTTGAATCAGGACTCCACATGTGAAAAAGTCAGTAGGTTAATGTTCTCTAATGTTAGCATCCTGAGTCCCCAAAGGAGTCATATTTTAAACAACTTAGCCAACTCCCATCAAACCTTTTGAGGCAACTATACCAGCCAGCTACACTGTTTTAAAACATTTAGCAATTTGAAACATTAAATGCAAATTCTAATAGCTATCACCTATTTTCCTTTCTTGATTTGTCCACTACATCAATTGTTCTTAACTTATTTTATGCACCCTCACTGCTTCAATACACCTTATCTAACTACCATGGCAGTACAGTTTACAACAATGGGGATTATTGGATAATTCAATGTAGTAAAAAATAATAAAAGCTAATAGCTATCCAAGATAACAATGAGTAAAAAGACAGCAATATTATCATGATATACTACCAGACATAAAGGCTACCTACCTTTCTATTTTAGCTTGAGAGAGATATATTTAACTCAATGCATGCATTTTATTCTGTCAAAATATATCATTTGAACCCTACCATAACAATCCTTTGTGCATTCTCCAGCCTTGAAAAGCAACACTAATAAGGAAAACAATATGTCATGTTTTACAGTGTATTGTTCATTCACAAAACACTTTATCAGATCAATCCTTTGAATACCCTTAGGAGATAGGCAAAGATTATTACCCCCATTTAATCTGCAGCACAAAGATTAAATACCATTCTCAAGGCTCACCAAGTCAGTCAATGCCAAAGTTAGGACTCAGATTCCCAATCCCTGTGAGGCCACTTTCCACAATATGTCATTACAAATAATGTGCAGCATAGGATACCTGTTACAAGGCTAACAACAAACACATCCACGCACACAGCATACTTCTAATTATCCCACAATCTGAGACTTTAATAGAGAATAACTGATTTTGGCAAGGAAATATCATTCAGTTTTATATTTCAGAGAAGTTCATTTGTGCACCAGTGAAGGCCAAAGGAAAAGTTATTTTTAATGGATGAAACATATCATACCAGTCTCTTGAAGTTTACAGTGAGCACTGTGTTAGAGATATTGATCTTGTCTAGCCATCTTCTTGAGAAGAGTTGAATGTCCTTAATTCCTACTGATTCCAGTAAAGGATCAGGGCACCCAACACTTAACTGGATTTGCTCCTGTCACAGGGCACTAAGGTGCCCTGCTCCTAGAAAGAAGGAACTGCCTGGGGAGAGCCCAAAGAGCCAGGCAGGAGCCCAGGTGCAGGTTGCTATGGCAACTGGCTAAGACAGAAATTAGTCAGTACCTGTACCTGGTCAGCTGGCAGGAAGGGGCAGGGCCTTGGGCCTATATAAACCTCAGACTGAAACTAAGGGAGGCAGGTCTCTGCTGGCGGCTAAGGGGGAAGGAGCCCTCTTAGAATGAGAAGGGAAAGCTCTGCTCTGGGTAATGGAAAAGGGGCAGAGCACCCCTTCGGTAGCCTATGTTAAGCCCAGGGGCTTATGTTTTGTTTGTAGTTTTATAAGACCGGTGGTTTGAGTGAGGCTATTTGGGGAAGGAAGAGGCCTCATTGGGGCCCACTACAGAGTGGAGACCCCGGTGCCAGAGAGGGTGCGGCATTTGGGGCATAGAGACCCCGGCACCAGAGAGGGCATGGCATTTGGGGTGCAGAGACAGGGCTACGGAGAGCCCAGTGAGGACAAGGGGCTCCAGTGAGGGCGCAGAGACAGGGCTGCGGTGAGCCCAGTGAGGACAAGGGGCTGAATTATAATGAGGCCAAGGCAAGACAATGCCAGTACTATCTGCAAGGTTTGGGGCATGGTAAAGGGGTGGTTGGAGCCACGCATATAACCCATAAGGCTAAGGTGCCCCTGAAACACCCATTGTGAAACGAGACCCACAAGGGGTCTGGGAACCCACGGGGTTCAGTAAGTCCATCAGACTGTGTCCAAGAGGACTTAAAGGCAGCCTCCCTATTTTCATATTTCTCACCAAAGAAGTGACAGGCAAGAACTGAGGGTGCCTTTTGAGCCAAATTGGCACGGTCAAGGGGCCTTAGGAGAACACAGCCATCCTTAAGGACCCTGTCCCGTGACAGCCCCCAATTTGTCATTTTCACTGTATCTGTCAAATTCAATACTTCTGATTTTTCTCAGGATTTTTTTTCCTTGTTCTTTCTATGGCTGTAGTAATAAGAAAGGGGAGAAAGTGCAGACTAGAGGACTACATATGAGCTGTCATTGCTGAGTTCTGATTCTTTTAGTAAACCCTGATGAAGGATCTGCTATGAGAGCTTTGCATATACAGCAAGGGCATAATACTTGTATCTGTTTTGGTCTCCAGTTGAAAAGGACACACTTTCCAGTAGAGCTGAAACTCTAATGGGCTCAGTTCCACAGGAAATTCCTTAAGCTGTGATCCTTGATTTTGTGTGAAATTTTACCCAGCCACATTCTCCTCCCATCCGCTCATAGATGGGTGACACATTCACTTGCTGTATAAAAAGTGTCTACTTATTTCAGAGCTTAGACAGCATGCTTTATTACTGAAGGGATATACTCTGTTCAGGATCTTCCTTCCTGCTGTGCTTAATTTCTGAATTCAAGGCTATTATTAAAGAGGAGGGGGAAAAGATTATGTGAGCTTTTATCTACATACCCAAATGGTACTCACTTTCGTTAGAAAGCAGCAAACATTTTCTAGAGATGCGTTCTTTTTGGCTCCCCAAAATCTTTGATCAAAGGCTGCAGACATAAATTGATTCTGTGAACATCCATCTGTTTGACACACAAATTGTGCACTTTAAAAAAAATATATATTTTAAGCCTTAAACTTGTCATTGCAGTATATAACACTTCATTTGTTCTTAATCCATTTGAAAGCACTGAATTTGGCACAACACATTTGAATCCACATGAATTATAAATTCAATTGGCACAGGAGCATGCTAAGTTAGCAACATCTCAATTAATGAAAAATACAGTCCCATTTCTAAGCAATTCATTTTTAATTATTTGCTATATTTATTTAAATGATTGTATTTCTTAGCAGTTCCCTTATTTGTTCAGATGTATTTTAAAATATTTGCTTATGAGTCCATTTTCATTGATTTTTGCTGTCTCTCTACTTTCTGAGACATTGCCCTTTCGGGGCTTTGGAAATGGTTTTTGGATATGCAATTTCATATATATGAGCAATTACCATTATCTGTACGCAAGGCCCAGTTCACCAATGTGATCTTCTAGTTTTACACCGGCATGTAGTACATCCAGTACATGGTGAATCTAGTGATGTATCTAGCATGTGCCAGTATTCCATACATATGACATCCAAGCTGTTCCTTACAGCTGTCCATTACTTACCAATTTTTTTTTAAAAATATACACAAATAGAAATATAATATTTATTTAAACTATAAAAGGTAAAGTGCATCACTTATTTGGCAAACCCCACTCTCTTTGAGCAAGAGAATGTCAGGGAACCTGTCGCCAGAGCTAACCCTAGGAGTGTGCAGGGCCTGGGGTATATCAGCCTGTGTTGGGCCTGTACAAGGTGGGGGGGGCAAGCAGCCAGAGCATGAAGCCAGTGGCACGCAGCAGCCACACGGAGTGGTGGCACCCTTGGCATTGTCCACAGGGCCCCCCAAAGCGCAGGGCCAGAGGCGGTTGCCCCGATTCACCCCCTCCCCACCTCAAGGGATGGCTTTGCCTGTTGCCAATCAAATGTGCCAGTAACACCGGATCTAATACCAGGAGACTACATGTTCCATTAGACACATCCAGGGAAAGCTGTTGGTAAAGATGTCTTGCAAGGATTCCCTGTGCAAGGTGGTCCTGTATAATCCCATTTGGGCAGGGAGAAGATGGTGAAACTCCTTCCCCATGGCAGAATCCCTAGTATTCAGACAGAGGCCTTCTGTATTGGCCTGGATTTGAATCCTGGTGTTGAGTAACTGAGTTGCAGTGACATTACAGGGATTTCTAGTGAAAAGAGTCCCTGTGGAGGGACCCACAGAAAAAGCAAATAGACATGAAATATCTTGCTTGGCTGGATGGAAGCCTATACGTGTTTCTTGTCAGCCTTGCCCTCCTCACCCCATCACCTCAGTTCTCCATTGAGAGAAAGATATCAAGATTATCAGGGGAAGATCCAGGGTTTCCCAAAGGGGGGCGCAGGAGCAGCAACTCCTACTGCAGAAATGGCTGCATTCCCAGCTCCCTCCCTCCTCCATCGCCACTGATGTGGGCAGACCACCCTTAGCCTCTGGGGAATGTTTCAAGTCCCTAAAGCAGATAATCCCACTTCCCCTCTCCTTCTCTCCTCTCCCCTGACTGCTGCTGTTGTTTTCCTTGCTGTCTTGGTAGGGTGGCCATTGGTCTTGTTTCACACTGGACCATCCTGTTTTTAAACCCTTTGTCCCCTGTCCATTTCTCAATGAGGACCGGACTACAAAAAGTCCTGTTTTCTAGTTAATTGATAGAAATACATGTCAAACACTTGTCCTCATGATTCTATGGGCTGTGCCTAGAGCTAGGGCAGTGCACACCCAGGAGGAGCAGGATTCCCAGACAGGGAGGGAAGGAGGTGGCCTTTTTGTGTTGGCACTGCCCCTGGCTACTTATTGGCCAAGGATGTGGTGGCCCCACCCCTCACCACTGATTGGCTGGGGGGGCAACCCTCACCAAGGGAATGTCCTGTATTCTGGGGATGTGTCAATGGCCACCCTATGTCTTGGGGATGGGGGGAAGGTGCCAAGCCACTTCTGCCCATTCCAGCTATGATTAGCAACAGCAGCAGCAGCAATGGATGAGAGGTGGGTATCCCCACCCTGCCCAGTGCCCTGGGAGCAAACACAATGAGGGGGAACCCCACCCACATTGCCACTGCCACTGTCACTCTTCCCAGTCCCCATGCCACTCAGCTGGAGTGGGCAGAAGTAGCTTTGAAGTTTACCCTGCCCCAGGACAGCAGGAAAAGCAGCAGCTGTCAGCTGAGGAAACAGGGAAAAGGGTGGAGGATGAGATGCTCCTTTGAGCATGAAGGGAAAGTAGGGGAAAATTCTTCCCTGGTTTGGGGTATTTTTTTAAAAGTCCCCAGAGGCTCCTGTAGTATGGTTCAATCTGAAAATGGGGTGCAACTGCATCACTATATTTCCTCCGGATCTGCCCCTAAAGAGTATAATCTTGCACTGCCTGTAGTGTTACTAGCTTACTGAGCCATCTGGCAAGTCTCAGTGCATAGCTATCAAGGGTCTTCCATTTCCTCCTTTCCAAAGAAACAAAGGAAGTTGGGTAATGCTTTTAAAACTCCAGGTCTTCAGTTTGAATAAGCTTTCCATCTCACAACTGAAACTAATTCTGGTAAAAATCAAAATGTGTGAAGCCAAAATAATTGAAAATGATTAAAGCAAAATGTTCCAGTTGAACCAAACCATTTTATTTCTCATTGTGAGGGAAAGTTTGAAGATGCTAGATCCTGGCAGTGGCAGATTAAGATTAATGGGGGCCCAGCCCAGCCCCTTCACCCAGTGAGTGTCACGCAGCTGGGGCTGCAGCCCCCCAGCACTGTGAGATGGGCCAGGGCCCAGGCCAGCCTGAGGGGGAGGGACATTGGCTCCACACTGCCCCCAGCTGCCCAACTGACCCTCTGCTGGTCCCAGCAGGGCAGGGCTGTCCTGTCCCGGCCTGCCCCAGCGGTGCTGGCACTGGCAGCCATGCACAGATGATGGAGAGTGGGAGCAGGGTTGCCCATGAGGCCTCGTGGCAGCAGACAGCCCTGGGAAGTGACTGCCACCCACAGGCAGCCTACGCCTGCCTCTAGCCTTTGGCCCTGGCCCTGGCCCTGGCCCAGCCAGAGAGGGGGAGGAGCATGCTGCCCACCCCAGATGCCCATGGCCAGGATACCCAAATGGGCCATGCTGCCCCTGATGCCCTGGCAGGCCCCTGATTGACAGGGGCCCCTGGGCCCAGGCCCTGTGGGCTCATGTGTTAATCCACTCCTGGATCCTGGAAAGCAGCAAAACAAATTGTGTCTTTCTCTCTACTCATGTCATGTTGAGATTTAACTTTTAACCTAAAACTGCTACCATTTGAGATGCACAGGAATTTCTCAAAGATCTGTATTTCAGGGGGAAAACGTAGGCTCGTTGAAACTGAAACTGTTCAGAAGAAAGGGTTGGTTTCAACAAATCTCCCATTCAAATAATTTTTTTAAATAGAAGTGGTTAGAAATATCTCATAGGGCATGCTTTTCAAACTCCAGTTCTTCAGTTTGAATAAGCTTTCCATCTCACAATTGAAGCTAATTTTGATAAAAATCAAAATGTGTGAAGCCAAAACAATTGAAAATGATTAAAGCAAAATGTCCCAGTTGACTCAAACCATTTTATGTATTTATTTACTTATTGGTTTCTAAAACTTTTCCAGTTTTCAACTTCCTGTCCGGATTCAGGTCAGCAAAATATTTTGCAGACTCAAACATTTTCCCTGGAGAAAATATAACAAGCAGAATATACTGTGTACCTTGTCTTAACATGGGACAAGTTCACAATGTCTGCTTCATGTTAAGGCCCTACAACTCACTTATTAAGAACACCATGATGCCATTTTGTTTATGGGTGACCTATGTTCAGACACAGCCTATCTGTAAAGGACACTCCTAAATAGGCATCAGTGCCATAGCAAGGGGAGTGGGGGAGGGAGCGGCAAATGGGGCAACCACCCTGGATGCCAAAGCGAAGGGGCAGCAACCAGCACTGCCCAGCTAGGGTGGGGTGTGGGACAGAGCTGCAAGTGGCTCATTTGGGAAGGCATGGGGACAGAGGAAGGGCGGCTCCCCAAGCTGCATGCATCCCTGGGAAAGCATGGGGGGGGGCGGTGAGTGCCCCCTAGATCCGTGCTCAGGGTGAGGGTGGGCGGTCGCTGCGGGCTTTGCCCTGGGCATCAAACTTCATTGCTATGGCACTGATAGGCATTGACTGAATTCTGTCTGAATTGGGCAAAACTGTGTAGATATATGAGTGCAGAACTTTAATGAGGAAAAGTCTGCTTTTCACTTGGGACTACAGAAGTCCCATCTCTTATCTCTTCCTGTCTACGTGAGTAATTACCTTTGTCAATATATCAGACTTATTCGTTCTTTTCTCACTTATCCACTAAAAACATCCCCTCTCTTTTAAAATGCAGTCTGATCACCCAAATATCAGATGACAGTGACACTTATGACTTGGTCCAGTGATCTGAGCATGGGAACTCCTTCTTTATCATGGTACTTCTTCTCCAATTCAAGTTGTATCTGTGCTGTTAGATGAGCTTTAGTTAAAGTGTCCCTGCCACCATTTTGAAACACAGGGATGCTGAATACATAAGATGCATAGGCTGCTGGAGCACAGTAATTACCTCTGGAGAGATTTTACAGCTATTTCTTCTTAGAATGTATGTATTACTCAGCCTATGGATTTATCCAAAAAGTGATTTTAGCATGTTAATAATGAACTAGTAATGCAGAGTGTCCATATTATTTATCTAACCAAATCAAACCCATTCAGTTGCTGCTCATTTTTGTTTCCTTAAATTTCCTTTCAGGAAAGCAATTGTCAGTGGAAATCTAATGGACAAGGTTTAGTCTTAGATCTTGAAGGAGAAACTAACAGATATGACACCTAGAGGTATTAAGAACATGAATATCATACCAATAGGCTTGGTTTCTTCCAAGTAAAGAAATCCTACCTGTGAAAAGAAAAGTGAAGGTTACCAAAGCTATTATGCAAAGCATAAAATGGATATAAATGAATGACAGCTAATTAACTTTTGTTGAAAAGTGTTGCTGTAAATATCTCTTGATGAAAGAAAATTTAGCCTCAACAAAATGTTGTGTCTAGCTATCATCTTGGCAAGAAAACAAAAAAAAATGAGAGGAAAGGAAAGCAAATATATAGACCAAAACTTTATCTTTGCCCCCAAATATATTGGCAAATTGTTTAATGCCAGGAGCGGGACAGAACCATGGGCGGCTCATCCAGGGGGTACAGAGGGGCAGGAAGGGTGGGCAGCTCCCCATCGCTGCACACCCCTCCAAGGGATGCATGGGGGGCATATGCCCCTGGATTTGTGCATGGGCTGCCCACTGCAGGCTCAGGGCTGTGCCGGCCTCTTCCCAGGGGGGTGCTGGGCCAGAGCTGCGCTCAGGGTGGGTGGCAGTAGTGCTGGAACGAGTGGCCACGGCAAATTTTGGGGTGGCAGTAGCCCACCTCATAGCCACCCCTTCCAGCGCCACTACCAAAGCCTGCCTGACTCCACTCCCACCTGCCCCAAGTGCAGCCTTGGCCCAGTCCCCCCACCACAAAAAGGCTGGCGCAGCCCCAGGGCCGAAGCCCACAGCGGCCAGCCTGCCAGTGCCCTGCACACAAATCTGGGGATTTCCTGGGGTCAAAATCCTGCCATGCTGCAAAGTAGCCATACAGAGAAAGGCCTTCATGTGTGGTGTGTGGTGCCACAGGTGGATCTGCGGTGCCACATACCACATGTCCACGCTTGTCTGGATGCACCCCATATGCTCAGAGCCTTATATCATTAGACAGCTTATATCCCTTTTGGATTGCCTAATTATTGTGCAGGAAGAAGACAGGATGGTTATGATAGCCGAATATGCATCAACTCTGCAAAAGGAACAATATTTCCCCATGTAATGAGAGTAATATAGCTTTAAAATATGTTGCAGTAATACATCTGAATATAGACGGTATTAATTAGTTTAATTTTTTTCTGATATTGTTCCTGCTTTGTAATCATAGCCAAGATTTGTGAGTGCCATTGGGTGGATGAGAGTATAATTCCAATTTAAATTTTTGGATATCTACCTGACATAAAGGCATAATTTGGTCACTAAAGTACCTAAAGAGTGTGAAATGGATTTGCACTTATACATGAATTTAAAAATATGCCAGTAACATTGGAGTCCACTTCTAAACATCAAGCACATTGTGACCCACCAAACCAACTGGCAGTCCTTCTAAAGCTGGAGGATAAAGCTAGCAATTTTGCCCAGCATCCTGGTATCAACCAGTACTGAATGGTGAGAAAGCAGAGATTTGGAAACATGAACTGTTTGCTCCTGACACCTGATTCTAACCTTACTCATAATGGACTTAAAAGCTTTATTGAGAAAATATTAATTAAAATGATATAATTACAAAAAAACACTGGACCCCATGCATGGTAACCATATTGGATAAACAGCTGATGGATAGTACAGCATACTTGGGCAGTGCAGCATTTGCCTGGGGTAAAATACAGACAATAATGTGGGTGTTTTTTATTGGAGTCTATAGCATAAGAGGAGGTGTCCCTTTTGGTTGCTTCCTTCGTACTTCCTTCTGGCAGGTGTTGTTGGCAAATTGTATCATATACGATTGAAAGGCAGAAACATTTAATGCAAATATATATTATATGGAGTGCGTGTTTGTGTGTGCACATGTGATATCCTATCAAAGTATCTTGAAACCAAGACAAAACTCACTGGAAAAAGTTATCAATTATTTTCAGAGCCAGATACAAAATAGAATCAGCATTTTCCCAGGGTAGGATGCTGTGCACAGTCCCAAGTCTTCTGTAGAACTATACTTGCTTGAGTCAAATAAGGCAAGATACTTCATTATTTTCAAGTAATATTTTAGAGAAGATGATAAAGGGAATACTTCCTTGGGGTGATTCTGAGATGATGTTCTGATTCTGACTGAAACCTATTTTAATTGCAATAACAGAATTCCCTGCAACCTTTGTTTTTGTTTTGGGGTTTTTCAGTAGAGGGGTATTGAGTTAGACATAATGGCTCTAGACACATAATCGGGGGCATACAAACAGCAAAACAAACTACAAACAGCTCAACCTCATGCATTTTGTCTGCCAGAAAGCTATTAAAAGGGGATTTGGCTGGACAGTTTTACAAGAGTGCACCTAGAAGATAGACATATCGTTAATCTCTTTTAAAATAAATCTTTTGTTATCCTGTACTTATTTCCTTGAATAGCGAAAAATATGCCTGACCTTCATTCTGTTTCATCCATGCAAATTATAAGGCATGTCACATTTTTTATTCAACTAAGAGAACTGTTATTTTACAAGCACTGCATAAAGCAGATTCTTGGCTTGGGACTGGGGTTTTTTTTTAACTTCTACCTAAATGTTATAGCTATAAAATAAACACCCCGGCAAGGGTCACTGACCTCCCAGAACAAAACATATTGTTAAAAATACTGCAGTGTCCTTGCTAGGAAAGCAACTGACCCAAGGCGAATTAGTTCCAAAGCCCGTATACTTGGAGATCTTTGCTTATCAGGGCAGAAAGATAACCAGTGGTGGCTTTGAGCTACTGCTGACTGATTTAATCATGATGATTTGTACTATAACTGGAGTGGAATACTACAAAACCAAGTACAAATACACAATAAAAATCATCAGCATCAGCTTTCTTCCTGCTATTTGGTTTCCTAGCCAGACCCATCTTAAATAGAGATTTTAGCTCATAAAACTGTTGCTGTCAGCAGTCATGTAAAAAAGGACTTAATTCTATTAACATTGAATTAATTGGGTCTTTAAATGTGATAGTACCTTGTGACAAGGCAGTGTCACTTGTGTGGGCACAATTGTGGCAGAGCAATGACTGGTCTGTAATTGTTGCAGTTGCAATTTCTGTATGTGACTGACATGATCTGCCTTGCTTCAAGACTATTGTACCATTTAGGATAGCTCCTTTTTGTAAAACGGCTTCTCCTGACTACGGCAATAAACTCTCAGGTCTGCCTGTGCCATGGCACTTAGGAGCCCGAGTCATGGACAAGAACCCTTTTGCATTTGTTGCTGTACAAACACAGAACAGAAAGACAGTCCCTAAACCAGATCTTTCAAAGTGCAGTTGGAGGATGAAACATTTTGGGCCCTAGTCCTATCTCAAATAATGAAATAATACCTGAGGACTAAAGGGAGAAATTCTTGAAATGGTGGTGAATAGGGACTTCCCTGTTGGTGTCCGGAGATCTTCCCACTGCTGCTGTCATGCATACTTCCTTCACTCCCTGATCCTACTCACTTCTAATAGCTGCGTGCATATGCATGTGCACACTTGCAGGCCTATGTATGCTGTTCTTATTGTTTCCCTCCCCTAACAGCTTTTTCTTTAAGTACTTGTTCTAGCTCCATATGCCTGATTTATACCTACTGTTGTGTCTACTTCTAGGCTCTTCCTTTATTAAATGTCGGCTGCCAAACAGTTTCCAAAATGTTGAGACCACTATGACTATTAATTATTAGAGCAAATCCCCTGCCCACTGAGAAACCGTGTGTGTGTGTGTGTGTGTGTGTGTGTATGTAGACGGTACCATATCAAGGGAGGGGTGAGTGGGGCGACTGCCCCAGGCGTCGAAGTGAAGGGGCGCCAACAGGCATTGCCCAGCTGGGGAGGGGTGCAGGATGGAGCCACGAGTGGCTCATTTAGGGGGACAGGGGAAAGGGCAGCTCCCACCACTGCATGCACCTCCAGGCAAGCATGGCAGGGCATGTGTCCCCCGGATCTGTGCAGGGCGAGGGTAGCCTGTTGCTGCAGGCTTTCCCCAGGCACCAGACTTCTTTGTTATAGCACTACATATAGATCCCTTTTGGGCCTGCGGCTACTTTCAAATGTAGCGCTCTCCAAATTCAGAGACACCAAAGAATGGATTGCCTAGTAGTCTCCTGCAGGTTGTACTGTCACCATACTGCTAGCAGCTGTGAACAAAGCCTGACTGCTTAATAACCATTCTATAAAGAGAAAAGGTATATTTTCTTAGGATTAAAGGAGTATTTTTGTATTGAATTGTATCCTGGGATCATAGGCTAGTATCTGCATAGAAAATTTATCTTCCTAAAAGAGAAGAGTTCACCAGTCACCTCTGGTTTAATTGCCTGTTACCCTGTTTTTTGGACAGCTTGACTGAGATGCAAGAAAATTAAACTCCTTGGTTCAGAGCACAGGACAGGTGGATCCTTCAAGGATAAGAATCAAGATACAACTGATAGAAGGCACTTGGTCCAGTCATTAGTTCATATAACTTCTTCCATGGTAAAGATTATTAGAGATGAAAAGCAGCTTTGCACAAAGTAAATGAAGTCAGATATATTATTTCTTCCTATTATTCCTGTGTGTATCGTGGTAATGCCTGGAGGTTCTGTCAAGAATCAGGGGCCCCTTGCATTGAGCCATGTAAAAACAAAGCAGCAGCCTCAGAAAGTCTCTGTTTTCTGTTTTCAATTTTGTATATAACATGGAAATGAATTGAATAAATTAATTTGTGAATTGACAAACACTTCAAAACTTCACAAGAAAGGCACTACTTAAGTACAAATTATTGGCATATTTATATTTAGAGTGAAAGGAATGGTGGGAATATTGGTACACAAACAGGAAATCTCAGCTTTATTTATATTTCTAATAGAATCCTTAATTAGGTAGAACAGCACTCACTAAAATTAAATTATACCACTTGAGTAACCTATATAATTTGAAACAAAGTCATTCATTCTCTGCCTTGCTTTGATTTTTATTCATTAAGTTGTGCTCGCTTTCTATAATACTTTCCCATGTTTTATACATTCTACACATTCTTATTTTCCTGGCATTGATATTCATTGTTTTCATCAAGTTGTTAGAGAAAAATTATATAGCCTCCTAGAGAAACAGGGTGAATGCTTTGAATAAAGAGTAGCACATGGAAGTTTCTAGATTTTTCTCAAATAACTTATATAGTGCCTATTAAATATAATCTCTGCTAGTAACTTGTGTTTTACAATGGCAATACTTAGCAAAAGTGATGTCTTTGTTGTCTTACACAGAGGTCACCAGCTTCCCTTCAAGGCAAATGATGTGGAAGGATTTTCCTACCAATACATTTTTGAGTATGGAGCCTACGGCATGATAACAGGGAAAACTGAGGTAGGG
>NW_005842337.1:501807-504062 GCF_000455745.1 Alligator sinensis | reverse complement strand
GGAAAGAGAGAATATGATGTCAGTCTGAGCCCCAAAGTTAGGATGCTTAAAGGGAAAGTAAGACACCCATTCCCCCTGTAGTAGTATGAATGGAAGCTTCTAATCTCAAGCATAATTTATACACACAATTATTTTGCCCCAGTATAGTTCCATGCTGTTTTTAATGTTGTATTATTTGTGTTCTGTTTTTCTGGAAATATTAAGTGGCATTTTTATATAAAGGGGGAGAAACTGTGAAAGGTAGGCCTGTCAGGCTTGTCCTTTGGTCTTGGTTCCCTTGCCAGAGACTCTGGTCACCGTGCAAAAATTTTGGGACCAGACCTGACACCAGCTGAGTTGCTAGATCTAGTTTAACAGAATGGATCTGGAGGTGGTAGGGCTACATTTGTGGGACCAGACAGGGCTGCTGTTGATTCAAGAGAGTAGGACTGAGGAAGAGCAGAACTAGCTGAGCTGACTTTCTAGAACTAAGGGCCAGGTATAAACATTACACGTTTACCAGTATAAGTCATCGGAAACTTGTCTATACACATAACACAGGGGTGGGTAAAATGTGGCCCACGGGCCAGATGTGGCCCACCACGCCATTCTATCTGGCCCGCGGGGCCTCTAAAAAATGAGAAAATCAATATATATCTGCCCCTGGCTGCCTAGCATGTGGCCCTCAATGGCTTGCCAAAACTCAGTAAGCGGCCCTCCGCCCAGAATATTTACCTGCCCCTGTACAGTGCAGAAGTTCAGCACACATAGACTGGGTTCTGCCATTTTTAAACCAGTCTAAGATTTGCAACACCCACCAAAGGGCAAATGTGTGTTCTGTTCACTACTGATCTAAACTACACCACTTACAGAAAACTGCATAACTTAGATCAATTCCATCTCATGCTTTTTGAATGTTTGTACCTAGCCAATAAGAGGTGGCTGTAGCAGGCTGGGGTAGGTGGGTTGTGGTACAAGGGAATTTACAAGTCAATAGTGCACAAGCTGAGGAGAACTGGGTAGGTGCTAGGCCACCCCCGAGTCTAACTGGATTTGTGGGTGAGGGTCAGCTGGTTCAGGATTGTTCTTTGAATAATTATTATGGGTCCTGAGATGTTGAACAGTCAGTAACTGGGATGGTGGGACAATGAAGTGTTGATATACTTCTTAGGGTCTAGTAATGCAATGACATATATAAGATATAAATAATATATATATATACCAGATCAACATGGTAATTTAGCTGGGCTAATTAACATTGCTAAGTGACAGTGACCATCCACTCCATTAAGCACTAACTAACCTGCCACAGGACTGTATGAATGCAGCTACAGTGCTCCTCATTTAGGAAGAAGCCCATATGGAGTAGTGCAGTATGTTTGGGGGCTCTGGTGCCAGGCCACATAGACATAAGTTAAGTTTCCTCATCTCTAACACAGTAGTAATACTATCCTCTGTGAAGTGCTTTAAGACTGGGAGGTGGAGAGCACTATGGATGTGCAAAGAAATAAGGATGATATTACAGGGAAGGTGGAAGGCCAATGTACATAAAGATGTGACTGATGTCAAGTCTCTACTTTATTTCTGATGAAGAACACTCCATCAGCTACAGAGAGCAAGGAGGGGTGGATTCCCCATCCCCCATAAAGCACAGTGTGCATAACTGCTCCCTCCACATGCTTACATCCATTATAATTTACATTTTAGTATGACTGATGCTCAAATAAACATTTCTTGAGCACTCTGGTATATCCATTTGCTCCTTCTGTTTGTTTATAGAACAGAAAGCTCAACAAGACTTGCTGAGTAAATTAAACAAGGATGGAGCAGAGAACCATTTATTTTCCTTTCACAAGCGCAAAAAGAAAATTGCTGTTCCCACAAGGAATGCTTTCGTGCTGTCCAAATAAATAAAACTCCCATGAGTCATGCTGAAAGGCTATGTTCCCCCTTTGAAACTGGGAAATGTTAAGGCCAGACAGAGTAGCAGAGCACAGGACTGGGGAGGCATAGAGCTCTTTAATTCTATGCATCTGACCTATACTAGCATTCAGTGGAAAACACTGCAGTGCCACTGCCTACTTTCCCATACATGTGGTGCAGCAGGGAAGGTTTCTTGGTGCCACAGTCTGAGTCTCAGTCTGCTCCTGGACCAGAACAGAGACATATTGCTTCATAGGCAAGGCTTCTTGAAAGCCCTATCTGATTCCGTTGATCAGTCAATCACATTTTATCCAGTTGATTGACTGATCTGCTTTTGAAAGACTGGGAAAGCA
>NW_005842337.1:474310-501797 GCF_000455745.1 Alligator sinensis | reverse complement strand
AGGATCATTGTATCTGTGATTTGGTTTTGTTTCTTTCTCCACACTATAAATAGCCTCTAAAGAACTTTAATCTATTCCCTTTAAGCAAAGGAGGTTTGAGAGACATTTTGATCATGGTGTAGATGTTCCTCTGCAGAGAGAACATTTCTGTTAGTTGAGGACTCTAATCTAGCAGACAAAGGCACAGGAAGATCTGATGGCTGGAGGCTGAGGCTAGACAAATAAAAACAAAAAATAAGGGACCAATTTTAACTGAGGAACAGCCATCTTCTGGATGTGGTGAATTCTAAGTCACATGGGCAAGGGACAGATATTAAAAAATCCTGTGTCTGAATTGATTCAATCTTTGCAGGTTAGTCCAACCTGGCTAGGCTAAATCAGTTTTGTACCCAGACAGACATCCCAGAAATTCAGGCACATACCTACAGTGGCTCAGGCTAGAAGCTGAGGGTGTTAGAGCAGCCCTCCCTTGCCTTGAACAGAGCTGAGCTGAGGGGGGTGTGGCCAGGCCCTGACAGGATGCTCTGATTAGAGAGCTCCCCCACAACCCCGAACAGCCTGGCAGCGAATGTTTATCCCCTCTAACTCAATGTTTATCACCCCATTAAGAAAACAGAGGGACATTATCAGCTGCCTGTTGACTCTGCCTTTGTCCCATGTGCCACAGCTCAGAGACAACCAGCATGTGGTCTGCTAGCTAATGCTGAGAGGTGTCTGTGAGGGATGAGGGAATGCCTGCATAGCAGAGAGTGGGGAGGGGAGAGAGAGCAGAAGCCAGGCAGGCGCCTGCAGTCACGGCTGAAGCTGCAGCCAGGGAGCAGAGGGGAGGGGCCAGCCCTGCTGTGCAGCAGAGAGCCCCGCCCAGCCCAGAGAGCATGCCGGGATGCTGGGGGACTCTGATTTAACTTAAACTAGCAAGGCATCTGGAACAGACATTGTATAAACTGGTTGGAGCCAAATCAGTTACATCTGATACTACCTTCAACAGGTTTATCTCAAACCAGTTTCAACCATTTTCAAACTGGTTTATGTGCACTGAATATCTGTTCTGTTACAGTTTTAAACCAGTTTCTGATCAGTTAAACCAGTTTATGTGTAATGTCTGTCCCTATACAGAAAGTCTTTCAAAAGGTATAAACTAGCTCAACCAGAAGTTATGGGCTAGGTGCAGGAAACAGTGAAATTCTATGTCCTCTTTATGCAGGAGACAAGAATACACAATTGGATTTCTCCCTTCCTAAGAAGTTTTGTTTCATCCTGATACAAGCTAAGAACAAAAAATTTCCCATTTTTCACAGAATAGAAATTCCAAAGATATTTTTTAGTGATAATGCAGCAATGCCAAAACAAAAATGTTTCAAGCCAAAATGTCACAGTGTTTGTTATTTTGAATATGTCTTTTATAAAAAATGTCAAAATAAATTGCTTCATCTTTTTTACACATTTTTGAATGCATCATTAAGGGACAGGTGAAAGAGGGAGAAGAGACGTGTCTTGGGACAGGACAGCCTATGGCAGGCTACAATGAAATTCAATAAAACAGAAACTCTTGAAACAAAATAGAAACATTTGGAAAAAAGCTAAATAAAAAACCTGATTTAATTTTTGAATAATTAAAAAAGGTTCTGTCACAATCAACATGATTTCTTGAACTTTTTCACTTTCAACAAAATCACATATATTTGATAGAAAGAAGATGTTGCCAAAAATATTTAATCAGCAGTAAGAAATTCGTACACTGGGATCTTGATCCCAAAAGGAATGCTTATCCAGTCATATACAGAAATATATCATGGAACATAGAAACCACACAAAGAGCTCAAATTTTTAATATTCACAATGAGTTTTATGCAAACCAGCTGGACATCAAGTGTTATTCATCAAAATTAGACAGCCAATGATTTAAAATAAGAACTAATTTATGAAAATGATATACTATTCACAAAAACAGAAAAAAAGAGAAGGCATTCATAAAATAAGTTATTCACTCAGCTCTAATAATTTATCATCACCTGTTCAGAATCTATTCTATTTTTGTTTGTAATTAGCTCTATCTCTTTTTGTATGCAAAAAAACTGAGAAGCCTGTAGACCAAGTATCTCATTCAATACATGTCTGATTTGATTAATGATTCAATATGCTTTATATTATGAATATGCATTTTATTTGAAAGACAAATTTAACAGCCTGCACCTACTTCTCTGAAGGAGGTTGAGTAGCAGATACCATCAAATAAATTCTCTATTTATTTCACTTGTAATACATGATTTTCACCTGTGATGTATGTTTCAATACTTTAAAAAGTCATTTCAGCTCCATCTCTGTTTCTGAATTTGGAATAGGCAATCTGCTTTAAACATATTCATAGGTAATGTGTCATTCACATCTACCCAAAGGAAGTATTGGAAATGAAAACCCATCAGAACTGTGATTTGCCTGTAGTGGTCGTGGCAATGTGGGCAGGAATCACTGGTTAGAATGTAATGGCCTGCAACTTGAACCAAGGATTCGATTTATTTTAAGCGTGTGAAATTCAGTTTGGTCACTCTCAGTGTCTGGGTGCAGGCCCAATTTTGTTTAGCAGGTGGCTAAGTGCTCTGTTTTCAGGAGTTTGGACTCTCAAATCTTTTCAGTATCAAGCCCTGTATTTGAATTCCAAAACACTGAAAAAGAGTACAAGTTTTGTCATTCTCTGCACACAAGGAGTTAGCAAATATTGGTCATTTCAAAACACCCGCTGTGTTTTTTGAATCATCATCTCTTCATTTTGAAGGACTGCTTTCCTGGCTCATAACTGTGGACAAGAACTGCCATATGGAGAGGACTGTGGCATTAAAGAGAGATCTTTAAAAAAAACAACAAAACACTAAATGGAGGATGCTCTGAAAATATACTTCCTATAAATAACACCATGGAGTTCTGTATTTATTTTAGTTCAGTAGCTTCCAAGTAATATCTTGCTCAGTTTACCAGTTCAGTATTTTAGTTCAGTAGCTTCCAAGTAATATTTTGCTCAGAAGACAATTTGTTTAACTGCTAGCAGTGCAAATTTATCAAGGGCTGTGAAAAAGCAAGCTGCTCTCTTCTGCATTTAAGATCAACAGCAGAAACAGCAGTTCCAGAATCAGTGCTTTAACTAGCAGCTTGACTGATGATGCGCCCGGTCATTTTGTCAGTAAAGCAAAGCACCCATGTGAAGCAGAGGGGCTGAGCACATTTAAAAGTTTAATCTTATGTATCCACTTTGCTCATCAGAATCGTACTTCAGAATATAAAAATATGAGGGAAAGCCTTAGTTTATGTTCCTGATGAGTTTTATTGACTTAACTGAAACTGCTTGGGTTTATACACCCTGATAACCCAAAGAAAAGAATTTACTTTCTTAGGGTCATCAAAATAAATCCAGAATACTTAAAAGAACCCCTTTTTGACAGTCAGAGTCAAACTAATTGACTGGGTTACATCAGATGATGAGATGAAGTGGTCTTGGGGTAATAAAAGCTCATGCTGTACAGCTCTGATTTAATTAGTCTATAAGGTGCAAACCACCCTGCCTTCTGCCTGACTCTGTTACAGTCAGGTAAAGAACAACTTAGACCTCAAACTGCACAATGTCTATCTCCTGTGTACAGTTTGCTGAAATATTATTAAAATTTTGAGTTAAAAATATTTACTCACTTTTGTACAATCTTTTGATATCTAAAGATGAAAATGTAAGTGTTAAGTCTCAGCATGCCTTTTAGTACCCTGCCACTCATAGATAGGTTCATAGATTGTAAGGGGCTGGAAGGGACCTTGCTGATCATCGGGTCCAACCCCTCAGTCTAGGCAGGAAGAGAACTGGGATCAAGTGACACCAGCAAGGTGACTGTCCAGTCTCCTCTTGAAAATCTCCAGGGTAAGTGACTGCAACACCTCTGGAGGGAGTTTATTCCACAGTCTGGACACTCTGACTGTGAAGGAGTTTTTCCTGGTATTAAGCCTGAAGTGGCCTTCCAGGAGTTTGTATCACTGGTCCTGGTCTTCCCCAGGGGTGCTCTAGTGAACAGTTGTTGACAGAGCTCCTGGTGCACTCCTCTGATATAGCAGTAAGCCACTATCAAGTCCCCCCTCAACCTTTTCTTCTTTAGGCTAACAAGGTCCAGGTCCCTCAGCCTTTCCTTGTATGACCTGCCTTGCAAGTCCCTGATCATATGGGTGGCTCTTTTCTGGACCCTCTCAAGTTTTTCCACATCCTTGTTGAAGTGCAGCGCCCAGAACTGGATGCAGTGCTCCAGCTGCAGTCTCACCAGTGCTGAGTACAGCGGGAGTATCACTTCCTTAGTTTGATACGAGATATCGGTTGATGCATGCCAGCATGTTGTTTGCCCTGCTGACCACTGCCTCACACTGACAGCTTATATTCATGTGATGGTCAATCATAACCCCTAGGTCCCTTTCAGCCATGGTGCCAGTCAAGCTGTCACCACCGAGCCTGTATGTATGTTGAGGGTTGTTTGCCCCCAGATGGAGCACCTTACACTTGAAAGTGTTAAACTTCATCTGGTTCCAGTCGGTCCAACTCTTGAGCCTGTCCAGGTCTGCCTGTATCTGCATCCTATCTTCTGACGTGCCCATGCTGCCCCATAACTTGGTGTCATGAAAAAGCATGATAAAGATCTCTCCAGTCCACACTGCCTACCACTGATATTTCTACTTTTTATCAATGTCAAGAAGGCTTGGTGATGTTGGATCTTTTAACTGGCAGAAAAAGATACTATTTTCTATTGCTTCTTTCTCCCTTCAATCTCTCTCTCATATTCTCTGTGTGTGTATGTGTATATGCATCTCCCTCTCTTCCTCTGATTAGTTCTCAGGATAGATAAGTACAAAATGTTCTGGAGTTGGACATCATATTTTGAATGTTTTATAAAGAGATCCAAATTTTGCACTCAAGTTTTGCAACTCAGTGCCCTCTATTTGAATAGCTAGCTCAAGACATGCAAATCAGTGCTATTTATTAAGGAGATAGTGGAAGGATTTTAAAATGTGTGTGTACAATTAAAAATCTATTTTAGGATATGTTAATATCTTATTAGTACATGTAAATTCACATAAGGTCATACATCTTTCCGAGATATGCAAATCCATTGACATATATGTAAAATTAGCCCTAGACATAAATCCATCAAATACCTTAAATAAGTCCTGTGTTCAAAATAATAATTTCAAAATGTTGTGGTTACAGTCAATGCCAAGTTTTATAATCACAGATGAGATTGATGCAATTCAAACTCTGATTTAATTCCAAATTCAGAAAACAGACTTACATAGCAGTGAGTGCATGTCAAATTTCAGTTGTGTTCATTCTGAATAGTTTGTCCCTACTGTATTACTAAAGGATTTAAAAAATGTGACTTCCAGCTCTTTATTTTGTATACAGAGATTAAACAAAACTCTGTTGAAGTTTGCACTCAGACCTGTACTTTACAGCTGGTCCTTATGTCTAGAATATGAGAAACCACAGATAACAACAATCCAGGGTTTGGGAAAAGGCAAATATGGATCTCAACTCCAGTTTCTTGAACAGACTATTCCCACACGTGGCATGAATATGCAGCTATTAAACTATAACTTCTTTGTGTTCATGATTTCTAACAACTCTTCCAGCCAAGCATAGGCAAAACCTATTTTGTATTACTGCCTGTTAGATAGGAGATATACACACAGTGCTCTCTCATGCCAGCCTTTGTTCTTGCTTCAGTATTACTAGTCCCAACCATTCAAAAACCCCAAACTATGAGATTTGACTTAAATAAAGATCTAAAAAATTTGTTTTTAATACTTGTTATTTCATAGCTGGTTTTTGAACCTTTAGTTAGAGTATACGCTACTCAAACTTTTCTCTGAAACTATAAGAGCTAGAAACTTAACCAAATAAACAAATCAAACCTGATTTTTTTCTGGGTTTTACATGACACTGTACTGAAGGTTTAAGGAATGCTTTGCCTATAAAGTCATCTTATAAATTATATGGTCTATCTTTATAAATGGAAATATCCCCAAATCCCAGATTCAAACATTCCTGAATTTGGGGAAGTTAAGATGTGGATCCAAATTTTTCTTCTCGAATTGATCATCTAATTCACCAGTCTAAGGAATTAAGAGTGTCATCTTATGAGAGCCTGGTTTGCCCAGTTCAGGCTGGCAAGCCATAATACCAGAAGTGATATTAAGAGTTTACATTTATTTGGGATTTTAACTACCCATGTATTTATATGACCCTTGTCTAAAAGCCTATGCACCTTGTGCACCTATATAATTGTACTGGAAATCCCACAGAAATAGGTATGCAGATGTCCAGTTCTTACTTGACTCTAATCAAATTGGAAATGTATAAGGATTAGCTTTTCTCAAAGTACTGCAGCTTCCAGTCCAAAGTAAGAGAGAAGAAGTGGCCCAAAATGAAAAATGAATTGACCAAACTCTTTAAAATCTCTAGAAAAGAACAACTTAGAGGTGATTTGAGTGTTTGCTGTAATATGATGGCTTTTCTTTTATCTGAGCTGCTTCTGTCAGGACTAGATTGCATTCTATTTCTGCAAGAAATACAGTCCTGATAACAATAATTTATACAAGATATTTTCTTCCACCAAAGATAGAACTTGCTGTAGTTTTATCCTGCCAGGCATAAATCTCCTCTAGATCCAATCAGGTGCCACCATACTCCCAAGAAGTACTATTTACATCATTCAGCAGTAAGCCCTCTGGAAAGGTACGGGATCATTAATTCTGAGTGGTTGGTGAAGAGTTAATGATTTATTCATGACTAAGAGACAAAACTCTCCTGAGAAATCATCATGCCCAAATGACAAAGACCATGTTAATATATTTACAATTGTTTGATGAGCACTTGATGAGCATTTATCAAACCTGCTACCTATGAGATAAAAGGGAAGGCTAGCTCTCGCGCTAGATTCACAGCTAGTATAACCTGGTATACCTTGATTTATACTAGACAGGAGAATGGGTCTCTTATTTTTAGCTTGCCACTTTAGCCTTTATTCAGAAAAGTTTTTACAGATTTCAATAATATTCATTAATAATTAACAAACATCATAATTATTCCAATTATTATTTCCCTAAATAAAACTTTCCATTCCCAAGGGTCACCATTAAAAAGACAATATTCAGTAGCCATTACTTTGCAAAACTATTTGATAAGTCACTCTGTTTCCCTGTGTTTAGAATAGGAACAAGATCTTTTTTTGCATTTAGTTATCTGTTGGCCAGATGAAGCGGTTGATATACAGAACTCTGGAAAGGCAGCAGTAATAAAGGTAAGTCAGAAATAAAAAAGACTAACATTCCCATTGTCCCTTTGCTCCCACTGTTCTTTAATGCAACATGGAACAACTCAGCATGTTAGGAGCCTTCACGTCCAGTTAGCCACTCTTTTTCTGAATGAGCTACTTTAGTTTGTTGCCAAAGACACAGAGAGAAAAAGTACCAATACATTAAGTCTTCTCAGGTTTGTCCTAACACAAGAATTAGCAGTTCCTCACTTGTCACCTTTCCATCCTACTCACCTTCCTTCAAAGGTCTAAGTGAAAATTTAACTCAGCTAATATGATCAAAACTGAATAGTGATTTGTGTCTGGGAGTAAACAAGTTTGTCAGACAGCTACTTTATCATGGGATAGGTGAAGTCAGAAGCTTTTCATACTTTTCAGAGCAGTGGCATTTCAACTATGAGGATACCCTAAGGAATTGTTGCTGACTTTCCAAGTTTTTCCCCCAGATTGTTTTCCTTGTTTTGCTTGGATCTCAAACCCATATCATTATTATGTTTAGAGATAAAAACCAGCACTGATCCCCATATGGTCAAGACTTTTTCTGGAGAACATAAGCATCATGGAATCATATAGTGCAACTGTCCAGAGTGATGAAACAGGAGTCTACAAACAGATTGGAGAAGCTATCACCACTGGCTGTGTGCTTTACACAGCATAGATTCTTGATGCTCAAATGAAGAATGTATGAAACTCAAAAACATCAGAAGAAGGTTGACTGACTTCATATATATATATAAAATGAAATGCAGGGAAATCATGTTTCTTTTTGCTCAAATTGATAAAAATTAACTAAGAATTTGCTAATTTAACTTTCTGAACAAAGCATTTGACAGAATGCAGGTAAGAGTTTGGCCTTGGAGAATACAATGTTTTGACTTGACTCAAGAATTTGAGTCAAGCCAATACTGATTTCTTTAAAGCAGTTAAGTGATATTAGGTTTTCTAGGCAGGTGAATACTATAAAACATCAGTAAGTATGCCAGAAAGGTATATTTTAACTGAGGTTGGCCAACCCAAATTAGCTAACTTGGTAAAACTATTAACTCTGGTTAGCATCTTAAATTCAATCTATATGAGCCTGGGTTTAAACTTAGTAACCTTGTGCTCAGTGCTAGTTTTACCTAGTTAGCTATCTCAGTTTAACCAGTCCAGATTATGAACACACCTTCTGTTAGACGTAACTTGTAACTCAGCAGGTAGCCGTATACTAGCCAAAACAGTATCCTGACTTAGAGCTCAGAAAAAGCAGAGACAAATTTACCACGTGCATATCAGATAATATTCCATAGAGCTGCATCCCTCATGCCAAGGGTGAATTGGGTCCTAAGGGACCACTACAACCATATATATGTTACAACAATAATACATCTAATTGCAAACTTGTTGGAACACTTTTATCACCTTTTTAGAGCAGCTTGTTTCACTATAGCTTGAAAAAGCACTGTGACAGGATGATTTGTACCTTTAAAAAGGGGCAGCTAGTGCTGTTAAGGTGGTTCAGCTGTGTGACATTTCTGCTAATGAGGGAGTCTCCCACCAGGAGTTTTGGAAAGCTTCCAGACAAGAGAAAGCAACTTGCTAGGAGAAGAAGCAGCAAGAGTAGAAGGTAGCTTTTTTCCTGATGTCTGGAGAGGACAAAGGACTTGGGTTTGTTTTGTTAGAGCCTGAAGTTTGTTTAATAGAAACTGAACTGCCTAAGGAATTAATAGTGCAGCTACCTGGCTTGCAAAAGGCACAAGAATAAAAGATCCACTTGCAAATACCTAATCAATTTTAGCAAAATGAAAATAGGGCAGATTTATATAGATTATTGAAAGTGTACACAAGTTTTGCTACATACCTTTACCTAACTTAATTTCATTTTTTCTATTATTTAGCCAAATTCACAAGTAGAAACCAGTCTTGCAAGCTCAATAAAACCAAATATAGCACACAAATGATGTACAAGCATAATAAATGGATAAAAATCTTCAGAAGAGTAACCAAAGGCTGATTATAGCAAGACGTGAGGAAAGCATGTATAGCCCTGGCCACATCAGGGCTGAGAACATTTCAATGCCTGTTAGTTCCTCACACTCCTAATTTGCTAAATTCACTTAGAAATATGAAAAGGAGCAAGAGTTCTGAAAACAGAAAAGCTTAAACAGCAGAAAAGCTGTGCTTTAACTTGATTTAAAATATAGGTGCTGTGGGCTGTTTCTGCCCTAGAAGAAAATATCTTTCATGATTTAGACTCAAACAAAGTTTCTCGAACTCTAAATTTGCAACAGCGCATTTAAAGGCAGGTGGGCGGATGGGTGTGGAGGTGGGAAAGTGAAAAGACAAAGGGAAGAGAGCAGGGGAGAGCTCTTGGGAATCTGTTCACAGAAAGCTCTCAAAGATTTTTGAAGTTGAGGAGTTATATTATGTTAATCCAAGTTCTAATTGCTAGGCAATAAACAACACCCACTTGCTGAGTAAATGTCAAGGCCAAGCTTATAGCTAAATCTGCTTTGAAACAATGTCAGTCATTGCTATTATCACAAACAGATTGAACCTTTTTCTCATTAAAATAAAATAAAAATAATCTAAGATTATTAATTACCTGAAATAATAGACCTCTAGTTAGAAAATAAAAACTGAGAGTGGGAGGACAGAGATTAGTTCATTGTACCTGTTTGTGAGTCAACTGTTAATCAAAAGGTAGAGTTGCACTGATGAAACTGATATATCTGTTACCTGTTGTAGATGCAGACTGAGTCAGGGAAGCATGGAGTGGTTGTCAGTAAAACTCTGAAATTCACCCTTTCTGTGCCCCTTGTGTGGTGTCTTCAAAACTTGGCACAGAAAGGGTGAATTTCGCATGCCTATCACCTGCCATATGGGCAACTACCCATATTTTTATGTGCAAAGTAGTCATTAAAAATGCCAGTGCATATGCCAATGTATTGGGCCCTGCATTAACTGCATGCACATTTTGAGCAGTTCACACACTGCACACAGCTTAGAACATTTGGCCCTTTTAGTAACATTTGCAAAGAAAAAATAGGTGCATTAGCATTTGAACTAAGCAGTTGCTCCCAGTTTGGCATACATAGGAGGCTGAACAGTTCTTAAGAATTAAAGCAACAGAGCTCAGAAATCATAGTTCATGTCCTATTCTCAAACGGAACTATCCCCCCACATCTAATAGCATTTCTAATCACGGTGTGTAACTTGGAAAAGCAGAAACCCATTATCTTGCAGGAGAGTCCCTCTGATGCATTTAAAACTCACCTTCCCTTGACAGGAGCCTGCCCACACACTCCTTTTCAATATATCTTAAGGACCCCAAGCCAAGATGTTATAAAACACAATTGAAGCAGCTAAGTAATTTAAGCAAAATTCAGATTGAGCAATCTTGCCTTCAAATATAAGAAATTACGATGGATTTAACCTCTTATTGCATTTGGACCATAACAAGAAAGGAAGGAAGCAGAATTCTGGTCTCTGAAGAAAAAGACAGATGGTTCAGCTTGCATATTTGAGAAAGGGAGACAATGAAGAGCAAAGAATTCGAGTCAACCAATCCAAAGGTTTTCAGGTCCCACAGGAGGGCTTGTGTTACTATACAAGATAGATGGTAGTACCTGTGGATGAAAGAGCCCATTTAGTTAGGGTATAGTGAACTGAAGGGACAAGTCATAAATTTTATCTTTGGTTCCACAGATTAGCAGCCTTCTGTTGGGTGTAGCAAAAAGAGTTTCATACAGAAGTTCCCTATGCTCTGTGCATCATGATTATAAGAATTTTGTGAATACTTCAGATACAATATAGGGATGAATAGAAGAATCAATACGTGATTAAACTAGCTTCATTTTTAGTTAATTACTGCATTTTGGTTAGGTGTTTGGGGGATAAATAGTAGTACGCAAGTGACAAGTATAATTATTATTGATGCATCTGGAAATACCACACATTCAGCCATGAACACCTTCCCCTGACTTGCAATTAATTCCTGAAAAACATCACTGTAGACAGAACAGCTGCTGAGAACATAAGGATTAGAGCCATACCAGGCTTACCTGCTATCACTCAGTCTATTATAAAGATCACTGCTCTTCGATGAATAAAGAATGCTTTGTTAAAAGATGGCAAATGCTTCCTCAAATATTGCAGCACAGTAATTAACCAGCCTCTTACGGAAATCTTTGAAAGCTTGAAAAAGCTTCGAAAATAACATTGCTCTTTTTATATCTTTTTAATTCACTTGCTTCTTGTTCATAGAGACCCAATGCAAACATGAGCTTTGCTTCTTCAGGATTCAACCCAGCACTACTCTGGGTAAGGGTCTGTGCAGAAGCAGCAGAAAACATTGCACAACAAAGACATCCCTCTCAAACACATTTTCTCTCATGTGTGCCAGAGAACAAATTTTCTTTACATCTTTGTAGAAACCACCTTATGCACCTCACCTTTCCCCAAGATCATTTTACTGGCAACTCCCTCCCTCTTTTCTAAGGCAATGGGCTGGGTCCAGTCAACACTCTCTTCGGTTTGAAATGGCAAATACCTAGCTTTCCCATGATAGAAGGTCTAGTTTGTGGAGGAGGGCATGCTGTGGCTGCAACCCCCTGCCCCCAGACCCCAGGAGGGGAAGAAAGCACAAGGAGTCGGGAGACCGGAGCCATTGTGAAATGCCCGAATCAGCACATCCTTTCAAACTGGTCCTGTCAGTGGAACTTCCATGAAGTCTAGACCACAGATTAGAGCTGGTAGGGGGAAGAAGACATCTTTTAAGTTAAGGTTCAACTATAACCCTGTCCATTTTTCATGAGTGAGAGTCCTGTCTGGAAATCAAGAGGCTACAGTGTTGTTGACATTTCTTTGCCAAATTTAGGGCTTTTAGACCTCAGGAAGATAATTTTAGATTTTGCTAAACATCACCTGTGTTTTCTGGCATTCATATTCAAGATTTTGATGGGAATTCACTTTAAAAATAATTAAAAATCCATTTTCTATACAAATGCCCCCATTCTGGTGCAGAAGATGGGAAATCTAGGAAACATAGTTGGCTTTCGGTAGCAAGGACTTCAATGGTTCTGTGAGAACCAGCGTTTTTTAAATCAGAAGGCCCAGTTCCACATGAGTGGAACAGGCACTCTCACTGCAGAATAAATGTGTCCATAAGGGCAGCTAATGGGGAATAGTTATTTCACTTTAAATACACACCCTTCCTTATTTTTTTAAAAGCTTTCCTGTAATGACAAACACACAGAAACGGGCAGTGGTTATTTGTTTTGCTTTAAATAATGTATATATTAACTGGATTGTCCATTATTCTTCATGGAAATAAGTATTTCTTTTAAAAGCTTTTATCCCTATTTGAATAAAGTTAAATGGAATGAAGCTGTGAAAAAGAAAAATCACGATAAAGGCTTTTACTTGACTGAAGGAGGGGGAAAGATATTTAAAAGGAATATATCAGTAGAAATTAACTCATATCTTATTTAGGGTTCTTAAGCCTCATCTGTCATGACTCCCACAGGACATTTAAGTACCATCTAACACCAGGGCTAAAACACAGCCTGTGGAAATAAGCAGGCAGTCACAAAAAACACCCCCAAAACCAACAGATGTCAAATTAATATATATATATATATATATATATATATATATGAGAGAGAGCGCACTTGGGAAACAGCGCTGTTGAAATAGGAACAATTTAAAAGCCATGACAATTATGTGCTCCCAGAAAAACAGAATATAAAAGTACAAAAGTAGTTGCCAAGTTATAAACTAGAGATAGTAAAAGGGTGTTAGCAACTGCATTGTTCTGTCATTTAATTTCAGTTCTATCTAGATATTTATCTATTTATAGATTAAATCTTTCAAGTTCTCAGGTTCCTCACAGCACAGCACAGCACAGCCCCTCTGTACCTCTACCTATCTAACTAGAGCAGGGGAGGGCAAAATATGGCCCGGGGGCCAAATCCGACCCTCCCATTGATTCTATCCAGACCATGGATAAGTTTTGGATAGATCTGTATTACATTCATTTATAAGTGTGGAAATGACATGAAGAATGGAGAACCGCTGTTATGCATGGCCCTTCTGGCTATTATACCTGCACTTGTCCACCAGAAGGCAACAAGGCCCAACGCCTTGCCCCTGCCCCGCCCTTGTCCACAGGAGGGCAGCAGCACTCTGGGCATGGGCAGCAGCAGCTGCATGCAGCAGCAGGGAGAGCAACGACATACACCCGGGGCCTTTTGTGCATGGACAGAGCCAGCAAAGCAACCCGTAAATGTCCTTCAGGGCTATGGTGGTGTAGCCAGAAGGAAAGTGTGTGGGCCATGGGCAGGATCCAGCATTGCCACAACACAGTGGAGGCAGGGTGTGGAAACTGTGGCAACATGATTATCTGTGGTGATTTGGGGGCTGCCTTGTGGAAATGTTTATGAAAATATGTTTTTTGGAAAATTGTATGGTAATTTGGGAACTTTTTTCTGGAAATGTGAGGCTTTTTGTGAAAAACTGGTAATTTTGTTTGATAATTTAGGAACTTTTTTTCTGCAATTGTGTGTGGAAATGTGGTGCACTATAAATGCCATAACGGTTTTTAAAGTATAGCTGCTGTTAAACACCATTCATTTTATGTGTGCAGCCCTCAACGGCTCAAGTGGCCCTTGTTAAGTGGCCCTCTGGCCCAAATCATTGTCCATCCCTGAACTAGATGTTAAGGAGCTTGATTTATATATAAGAGATTCTTCCAAACTCAGAGTCTCTGGAAGCCAGTTTTTATACTATGCCCAGCAGTGGAGTCGATGGCTTCTAACAGTCAGATTTGTAGCAGCTGTCATGCCCAAAGATGAAGAGAGTCACCTTGTAGACTGATCAGAAGTGTGCAAGTGACTTGTTATGCTGAAAACATTTCTCATGGATGAATTCTACGCCCTGCTCATTGGTAAACGACCAGTATCTCTCATTAGGGGTGTGCGAAGCAGGCCATATTTGATTCAGATTTGACCTAAATCAGGGAAAGTGATTCGATTCGTTGATTCAAATCACTGTCCCTGATTCAATTCAGCTGAATCCGAATCCGAAGATTCGATGCTGATTCAGAGAATCAATGAATCGGACATAGACACAGCTTTAAATGTTTTTTCTACATACCTTGAGGTAACAGATGTGGCTTGTGATTGCTGTGATGCTGGGGCGTATGGAGCATCCCACATAAGTGCGGGGGGGAACGGGTGGGGGGGCCTCCACGTGCTTGGAGCTGAACCTGGAAGTGGACCGGAAGTACTTCTGGTCTGTTTCCGGGTCTGCCGGGGAGCATGCTGGGAGACCCCCCTATGCCTCCTTGGCTTGGTGGTTGGCCACAGGGGGACCCCAGGTGCCCCCCCCAGACCCAGAAGACACCAGTTCCTGAGCCAGGGGGATGCGGAGGGGCACGGAGGGACCTCTCTGTGCGTTCCCCAAGGGACCCAGAAGTGGACCAGAAGTGCTTCTGGTGCACTTCCAGGTCTGCTGCTGAGTGTGCTGGGGTTCCCCCCATGCTTCTGTGGGACACTTCATGTGCCCCAGCATCACAGCACTCAGAAGCCCCTACTACCTAAAGGTATGTAGAAAAAAGATTTAAAGCTGTCTCTATCTGCAAATTACCAAATCTTTCCGAATCTTTCCAAATTGATTCAAAGGGTTCTGATTCAATTCAGAGAGATTAAAGGGTCCTCTGATTCGATTTGGATTTGGAGATTCAGTCACTGAATTGGGCCGAATCTCCGCTGAATCAAATCAAGGACCAAAGCTTCATACAGCCCTATCTCTCATCTCTTATAGCCTACTTATGTCATTCTGGCTACCCAAAAGAGCTATAAGACCAGTTTGATGGTAGTTCTAGCTGTGAGAGGGCTCATGAGCTGGTGGAAACCCATCACATCCATACTTTACAACTTCATATTGCAGTTGTATAAAATAAACAGAATAGCAAAGAAGGCATGACTGTAGCACTGTTAACTCCTAAACTGGGAAGCAAGAAAGACAGCATGAATCTGCTTTAGACCTCCCAAATCAAACACACACAGCTGTTCTTGAATCCTGTACTGATCAAAGATGTAAAAAACAGAACGTGTAGAGCTGAGCATGCCAGAAACATAAAAAATGTCTTTCTACAAGGAGGCCCCAGCCACTGCAAGAAGGTCTTGCCTGTATTTCTGAAGGCACATGGCATTTTGATGTGCTAGTGACATGTCCCATGGTGGCCTTTCAGTCTGTAGCTATACACCGCTTCAGTGCAGCTATACCTGCATTTGGGCGTGTTCAATTAATTAGTGGTCTTGGAATAAGATAATGTTATTATCACTAGCATCCCCTTGTTGGAAGTCTCATCAAAAAGTCTAGGAATTGACTGACTATGCAAAAGGCGGGTATAACTGTATCATTAAAGCACTGGCCAGCACTGAGGCTTTTGTAGATCTATAATGGGAGCTGAAGATGTAGACACTAGACAGTGCACCAGATATTCAAAGTTAGTTCAGCATATAAACCCTCCTTAGTGGGATTTTCAAAAGTCCCTACACATTAAGCACCTAATGCATGGAAATCATTCATTACTTTTTGCTCTTTCATGTATTTGCATTGCAAGGGACTAATCAGAGCCTGAACTACAATGTCATCCCAGAGACCAGTGATTCTTGACCAGGGTACCATGGCACATTGGGGTACCACAAGATCCTCTTAAGGGTCCCACTCAATTTCAGTGCTGCTAAATTTGCAAGCAACATAAACCCAGAGATGTCAAATGGGAATCCATAGTGTCAAAAACATTCTGATCTGTTGTGGTCTTTCTGAGCTCTTTGCAACAGAATTGCTCAATTATTTTTCTATTGTAAAAAAAACAAGTAAAAGCTAAGAGGTGGCATTTTCTGAGTGTAACAAGGGGAGCTTTGAGTCTAAGAAGGTTGAGAACAAGTGTCATGGGTGATCGCATGGTCTAGGCAATTTGCACTGTGATTATATTCAGTTGTAAACTTTATGTAAATAAAGGATTTCTTGTTCCTGTGTTATCATCCTGGCACCTCTCACAGTTACTAAACTCAGCTTATATTAAAAAATATATATATTCAAGAAAAGGAGTGTCTGCTACATCCACCTGCCCTGAAAAAATCAGAAAGCTGAGGGATAGTAGATCATCCTGCTTCCCATGTTTTCTCACTCCATTCACTGTTATAATCATAGAATTGTAGAAAAGTAGGGCTGGATCCTGAGGCAAGATCATCCATATCCAAACCATCCCATACAAATCATTCTCCAACCTATTGCTAAACTACTCAGTCAACACTTTCACACAGTCACAAGGCATAACATGCTAACCTACCACAGGTAAAGCAGAGGAACAACAGTGGCCAGTATTGTTACATGCTCAAGAAGAGACCCATGCCCCCCCGCTATAGAGGAAGGCAAAAACCGCCACAGTCCTTACTAATCTGACCATGAGGTAAAATTATTTCCTGACCTTAAATATGGTGATCAGTGTGACCCTGAACAGGGGGGCAAGAACTCTTAGCCGGGAACCTTGGGGACTCCTTCACACCTATCCATGCTCTGTGAAGATAAACAGATGGCAGAAAGTCACGTCACATCCAGCTCAGGTGCCAGCACTTCCCCCAAAATATTTTTTTCTCATTTTAAATAATTTCTAAGAGATTTTTTTTCGTCCTCCCTCTTCTTCAGATTAATCTGACTTGACTTGCCTGAGTCACATCAGCAGAAGGTTAAGAGTTTTCTTCCACTGAAAAGGCAGGCTATCCTTTTTCTCCCTCACTGTCATACCATCAGGAATTGTGAGGGCCTTGAAATGAAATCTCGGGATCTAGTGTAGTGAATGGGTGATGAAGAAAGGAGAACCTATGCATGTAACCTTACATATTTGCTTTCTGTGTGTATAAAGCATGCATAAGGTAGTCAACAAAGACCCTCTAGTCCTCCAGGTGGATGGTATGGGTGGAGAAGACTATGACACTATTGATACCATTGTAACATTTCCTATATCTGGTCCCTCTTGTACTAAACAAGCCTATTGTTCTCTCTTTCAAATTCTCTCCTAATACCTATTTCTCCTATGGTAGAAGAAAGCAGACAAGCTATATCAATGCAGAGGATGAGGTTCCAGTGGCTAAGAAGCAGCAGGAGAAAACTGATATTTCAGTAGTTACAAAACTGAATACACACACATATTTCATAGCTAATGTAAGTATGTATGTAAACATTACATACATTTGATCTGTCAGTGCCTTGCCCTTGGAAAGTTAGAAGGCAAGGTAGATATGTACCTTAATAAACTAAGTAGTTAATATATATACAGAGAGCACAAGCTTTCATGACTCCCAGTTCACTTAATCAGATACTGTGAAAGGACATGCAAAACCAGGGTATAAGAAGGAGAGAGAGATTACAATACAAAAAATAAGGGAGGAGGGAAAGAAAGAGAGAGAGAGGGAGGGGGCAATGCTAGAATTGAAAAGCAAATGAACAGTAAACCCCTAGGAACAAAGAGGGTCACAAAAGCTAACCCAGGTAATAAGATAAGAATCCACAGAGATAAGAATGTGGATAAGAATCCACAGTCCCTGTTTAAACCTTACTTAACACAGTCCAGTTTGTGCATGATTTCATGTTCAACAGTTGCCATCTTCATGTATAGTGAGCTATCTGGACTAATGTGACTGTTACTACCTCTGTGCCCCAATCCTAGATCTTTCTTTCCACACCCCAAACCAATGAAAACCATGCATCCCACATGAAATCATATTAGCCTGAATGGATAATCCAGCTGCATGGAGTTTCTGGAACATCTGAGACCCATTTTTAAACTGGTTTGAACAATGGGGGTTCAATTCTAGTTATGGTCTTTGATGTTTCCAGTGTAAATATTATAAACCAAAAACCAGCAGTGTCAGTGGAGCAATGTGCAGCAAGCTTTTGTTGAATTCACTCTACAAGCCATTATGAAGGTATATGGCTTAGTTAAAAATAGGATGAGACATTTACATGACTTAGAATAGTAACTTCAATCATAATAGCTGATAAAAGGATGAGATTATGAGTCCTCACACTCCAGATCCTGAGATAATGACTGGCTGCAGTAAGTATATTTTCTCCCCATGATAAAATACTCTCAAAATTATGTATAATGGTGAGAATTTGGACTCCACTGAAAACAAGTAGTTTCAAGTGTTCAAACCACAACACTCCAAATAACAATGTGATGTCAGCACTTCTTACCAGTTGATTCCCCCTTTTTGTTCCATTGTTAGAAAATGTGAGACGTTTTATGAAGAGTAAGCAAGGGCTAAATAATTTGAAACTAGTGTAGAGCTAAAGCAATCTAAATGCTAAAACAACGTCCTGCTTTGATGCACAAAACAGCAAAGAATCCTGTAATAATACAGATTTGAGGGAGGAGGGAAGGAGAATAATTCACTGAGAAGGTTGGTACCCTTGAATCTGGGGAAAAAAATTAGACGCTGTGTTTTAAAACACAGTAATTAGAAACTTAGGACCATATTCTGCTCCTGGATAAGGCAGAATAAGTCTGTAGAGACTCCACTGAAATCAGTAGAAACATACCTAGATCGAAATTTTTCCCTTAGAAATGATGACTCAAGGCTAGAGTTGCCAGAATTATCTGGCCTTGTACCTTTCAATTTTTATATATATTCTTTTTTTTTCCTATTTCAAAGTTGATTAAGAGTGATTCATCCGAAGTCACATAATTGTAACCAGAAATCTATTCTTTCTTTGATCTGATTATTTCTCTTCCATTAACCTTTGTTGCAGGTATTAAGCACTCACGCTTCTAACCTGATGAGGTTTCTTTATTACCATATTATTATTTAAGGCTTGGCATGGATGTTGCATTAATTTAATTGATTGTAGGTTTTTGCCTATGTGGATAAACTAGGCCTGATTGCATAGAGATGATTACAGGTTGAAAAGTTGCATTGGCAGCTCCATAAAGGTTTAAATACCTAGGATCTGCGAGAAAGCTTTGCATTCTCCTGGTGGTCTAGTGACATGCTTTCTACTTTTCCAAAACCATTTTCTCCATATTGACTTGCCTGCAGTTTCTGAGTCAGGATCATAATTTGTCCCTTCCTGAAATAGTGAAAATGTACAATCTGTTTAGGATATGTGCATTCACTCTGAGTCTTTAGTCCTACACAATTAAAAAAAGTGAAACAAACAGTCAAACAAGCTCGCCAAACCTCAGCTTATCTAAGATATCTTAGTTTCCTTTCCTTATTTCCACACCCCAAATGAGACCAAAGAAATTAGTTTTCATTCCACAAATCAGATTTCTGAGAATCCCTACGTTCAGCTTCTTTTTTCACAATCTCCACATTATTCCTAGACTTTCTGTGACTCAAGGAAACCTTTACATCACGGCTTTAGCTGTTAACACGTATTGATCATTAACACTGCCTCCGGCACACCTATGCTCCACTTCCTTTAAAAAAGGCCTGCACTCAAGCCTGGAGGAGGAAAGTAGAATTTTACTGAGGTGAAGAATCTCTCTATATTACTGAGTAGGGAGTCACACATCTCTTAAAATCCTGGTCTGCTGAGAGAAAAGATGTGAGGCAACTAAAGGAGAGATTGAGAATGTTAGCCAGTACAAGACACAATGAGAGTAACCAGTTTTTAACTACCTCACCAATACTACCCCATATCATCTACTCTGTTTCCCAGTCAGCTTACCTGTTTTGGGGCTAACTCTCTATACATAGGGCTAGTGAATAGTGCATTCTTTTAATCTCATAATGAAAGACTCCTGAATATGTGCTTTGTAATTATTTGCTAGGGTTGCAGTGAGCACCAGAAACTAATGATTGGGTGACCAGATGTCTTAGGTTCATTCACAAAAATTGTCAGACTCAACTTTTTAGGTTAGGAATAAAAAGGATCAACCATGCACGCTGCCTCTAGTTTCTAATGGCAACTCTTGCCTGAGTCTAGAGATTTCTTAGAGCAAAGCAGATATCATTTGTTCACAACAGATATTGTAATGTACATAGGTAATTGTTTCCCCTAGACGATTGTTCCATGGTACAAAACCAATAGGGGGTTTGATCAAAGCAACACAATACAATTTCTTTCTGACGTTTTAATATTTGTTTACCATTCCCAAAAAACCACACACACCACACACACAATGTATTGGACCAAGGTTATGGTCCAATAAATACAATCTCTTTGACCTATTTTAATGGAGTGATTCACGTTCAGACTAAATCAGAACAGAAGCTGCCCCTGTCTACGACAGTTTCTGTCTTGTTGATCAAGTGATCAGTGCATGGTTTACTGAGGATTTCAAATGTCTACTGTTACACTTTTCCTAATGGGCAATGTTGGTTTAATGAAGAAATCACATTTAGACAATTTGAAAAAGCAGAAAAAGTCTCCTTCTCTACATTTTCTCTAACCCCTTCTTCTAAAAACAGTTTGCTATCAGGCCATTTTTTCCGCATTAGAGAAAACAAGCAAAGCAACAAATAAACCAAATAATATTGTTGTATTTTAACAAATTCCCCAGTGCATCCTAATCAATGCACGTGACACACTGTAAAGCCATACAGATATTTTCAAGATTTTGACTGGGTCTTTGGGCTGCAACTGGTGCCTACTAATTTCAAAGTGTCTTTGAGAGAATGTGAATGTGATCCCAGGAGCCCATACTTCCTGAGAACTAGTTCATTATGGTTGAAAACAAACTGTATGTGTTTGGTTAATGTAGCTGCTTGAGGGTCTCCTTACATCTTCACAGATATATTGAGCCAGATATATTGAGCCATGTTCTGTTCTATTTCACATTTTTGTGATTTTAAAGTTACTCTGTGTGTAACAGGGAGCCGTTTCCCAGCTCCTGTTACAAGCAGGATCCCAGGCATGATCCCAGGCAGGACCAGGCTCACCACTTACCTTGCCTGGGAGCTGCACTGAAACCTCGCTACTGCTACAGGCAAAAGTCACCAGGGCACAGCTGGGAACCAGCCTCTCCCCAGGAACATGCAGGCTCCTGGGTGCAGCCGAATCTTGTCCTGGCCCAATTTGGGGTCATGCTGGGTCTCTGCTGCTGCCACGTAGCATGTCCAGAGGTAACTTGTGAATCCTATTGAGCCTGGCATCCAATGAGCTCCAGCTGCAGCCACCCATCAGGCCAGGGAGCTGGATGCGATTGCCCCCCTAAAGGCCCAGCAGACTCAAATAGGGTAAGGCTATAGTTGTGAATGCACTGACTCCAGAAAGAGAGCAGTGCCCATCTGTGTGGAGACACAAAGAGAGCAGCCTGAAGCAGGGTGAACCTGGGTCTGAGCCCAGGTGAACTTCAGGATCAAAGCAAGCCAGTGAAGGGTAGCCAGTGGAAGAGGCCCAGCCACACAACCCATCAGTGTTGGACACAGGACACAGGGGCAAGACTTTGAACATGGAAAGTGGCTATGAAGATCTCTCAGGGAGACCCAAGCATTGAGATGTCTAGCTGGGAAGGGGGTTGCCAGCCAGATGGGTATTGCTTGGGGAGCCACTGAAGTGAAGTGGGTGAAGGCAGTATAGAGAAAGAAAGAAAAAGTTGGAAAGTCTTGAACTAAGCTGAGTTGAATAAGAACTCATGGAAATCCCAAAATTATGGAAGCTTAGAGGCTAAGCAGTGGTTGCAGGACTTTTGTAATAAGCAGTCCTGGACAGGGATTCCATTACCAGACCTGATAGATGGGTGATATAGAAGACAAAAGACATGGGTCAGTGGTGATTGTACCCTGAAGAACCCATGGCAGGGAAAGACACTGAGGCAGGGTTGCACAGCTGATAGTCACCACTCAAGTCGCTTGGATATGGTTGGAAGACCATAGGTCCCTTTGACAGGTGTGGTAAGAGCAGGGTGTAGGGGAGGTGGAGCCCTGTGAAGAGCATGTATCCCTTTTGTTGATCAAATGCTGTTTCCCTTGTATTTCACCATTCAGCTTCCCTTCATTTTGTTTCCATCAAGGCATGGCAGGCTTGTATAAGGAAGCAGGCAGCGGATTGAGGAAAGAGGTATAGACACACCACATCCATTGACGTTGTGGAAGAAAGAACTTGAAGATTATCTGGTACACTGTGGGCGTGTCTACATGAGACAGTACTGTGAAGTGTTTACTGCAAAAGTATTTAGCACTTGTATAACCAAGTACTAAATAAATGCACAGTAACTGGACTTACTGCACCGTAGTGCCGGCAAACACCTTTTTTGTGACGGTACTGCATAGTAGCCTAATACTACTGTACAGTAGCATCTCAGCATGGTTTTGGCCATGAGAAACTAGTATGCAGTAGTATTGGATACTGTGCAGTCAGCATCTCTTGTAGACACACCCTTTGCTTAGTTGTACTATTATTTAGAACTTGTACATAGTTGGGGTCAAAAACAGCTATGAATTGTAACATAATAGAAATCTGTTCTCTGGCTAAAATCTCAAGCAGCTTTTACTTTATTTTATCCATAATGTTCTTAACTACCTTCCCCACCACACACACTATCCTAGCAAACAACTACATAACACCTCTGAGAGAGCATTATCATAGGTAGTCTTTTATCTATGTTTATAGTCCCTGTCCACTAATAACCTCATTCCTCAGCAAATGAGAGCATCATTTGAAGATGCTTCATTTGATATCATATCTCTGTTCCCAATCCAGCAATCCTTTTAAAGAAAATCAGTAGCACAGTAGGAGCCTAATGATTCATTTGCATGTGTGTTTGTATATGTGTTCTAAATATATAATTTAGAATAACTCATTGCTGGGATTTCTATAAAATTCAGCTACACACGTGACATGATCCTAACCAACAAATTCTTCATGTAATTTCTATAGTGAATCAAACAATATTGACCTGCTGATGTCACAAGCACTTCAGTCCTATCTAGGTCAATTTAGCATAATCAATTCTATTAGATCAGTTTCAGGTTTTGAATAAGACCACTGCAATTGTAATAGGTTGGAAGAGGGGTGAGGGCAGCCATTATGTCAATTAATTTATCAAAAGTAAATATAAATAAGGCAAATATCTCTTCTTTCCTGATCATCATTAAGACTTTAGAAGTGAATTAATGTAAAATCACTTTATAATATTATAGCAAAAATGATATTGTATATATGCTTAGGTGCCATGTAGGAGCATGCACAGTAGAGTGAGTGTTTTAGTGAGAATGAGTGTTTGCGTATACCTGAGCTAAGTACAGGCAGTCAGAAAGCCCAAGGCTGAATCAATTAAATCTTCACAAATTAGTCTAAGCTGAGTAAATAAGAACCAATAAATAAGTGAACAGACATCCACTTTTGAGTCCAGAAATGCAGTCACATGCCTGAAGTGGCCCAGGCCAGAAACTGGGGGAATGCTAGAGCATACCTCCCTGCTGGGCTAGAGCAGACAGCTTGGACCAAGGCTAGCCCACCCAACCTGTAAGGCGGGACTTGCAGGGCAGGTGCAAAGCATCATGAGATGCTGAGGGACTAATAGTTAACTTGAATCTGGAGGGGATCTGGGACAGACGTTCAATAAATTAATTTAACGTAAATCAGTTAAGTCTGATACTACATCCATCTAGGTTTATCTTAAACTGATTCTGGCCATTTTGAAAGTGCAATATACCAGTATGTGTCATTTCTGTCCCTAGCCTTGAGGTAAGAAAGAAGCTGATTGGTGGATAAGTGATGGAGATGTATCTTTGTGGCATGTATGATGATTGACAGCTGATTGACAGGTATGTATGGATTCTGATTGCCTCAAGACTGTGGGGTGACTTTGGCCCTTAGAAGATCAGTCAGCTCTGGTCAGTCCAGTCAATCCTTTAGACCCTTTGGAAGTCCTTCAGTCTTGGTTTGTTCCATCCTTGGTGACCCTCAGAGTGAGTGGTCTTGGAGTTGGTAGGAGTCTCCTCAGGGGAACTGTCCTTGTGTGGAGCTGGGAGCTTATCTGAGATTTGAGTATCTGAGTAGAGCAGTTACCCGTTCAAGTCTATGGAGTCGAGAAATTCCTGGAGGTTGGCTTACTTCTAAGTGGACTGGTAAAGTATCGCCCCACCCTCAATAGCTAAGGGAACCTAGTCACTGTTTTGAGCTGGGCAAACTCAGTCAGAATAGATCTGAGGATCCTGAGTGCATGGTTCTGAGTGTTTGGGAATTGGATACTTACTCAAGTGGTGTTTTTTCTGTATAAATTCTGTATAACAAGAACATAAGAGTTTGAGTGCTCACGTGAGTTTGAAGAATCAACTGGGTGATCTGAATGAACAGAGGAAGTGAGAGTTGCAGGGTGCTGTGGGTGCTAGTCAGCTGCCCCTGTGCCCTCCCTGTTGAAGACAAGACAGTTAACCTTGCTTAAAGGATTCTTAGATTTGTTCTGATGCTCTATAAAACTGCTGTTATTTCACTGGTGTTTTGACTCTTTTATTGTACATAATTATCCTAATTGTTCTACTGTATATAATTGTTGTGTATCTTATTTTTCTTTATAATATAACTTAGTTTTAACTTACCTTGTGGATTTTGTTCTCCTTTCTTCTTTTATTTATACTTGCCAAAAATCTTAACAGAAGACCACCGGACACCCAGCTCTGGTGTCTGTTAATTTTTGCTACTCGAATTAGCTGGCCAGACTTTTGACTAATACTCAAATCCCCTTTCATTCAGGTAAATTCTAATTATACTAGGGCCTGTCTAATTATAAATGTTAATCCATGGCTCACTGACTATTAATAAACCTAATTTTCATAATTTGTGTCTCTTCAGACAACAGAATGTCTCAGCGAATACAATGCTTAAGTCTTACTGCACTTTTGTATGGGGCTCTAAAATGTCATGAGAAACAGATTCTAGTCTGGTTTTATCTCATCATGATACATGACCTGTCCTTCTTCACTTTTTTGAGTGTTACCTCTAAGAAACTAAGATAAAAATAACTTCCTGTTACAACATCCCGAGATTTATAGGAACCACTATATAAAAGATAAATATAATTATCCCATATAGGTTTTTTTTCTTCATGTCTTTTTAAAGTCAGCAGGCACATCTATACATGATATTACGTCACCGTCATGACACGGAAGCTCCCTATAGCACATCACTACTGCAATGTAGCTGCTAAAAATAACTGCACCACTGGGACATAACTGTGCCATGGGGGGCACATGAAAATACACCCAGTATGGTGTGAATTTCTCTCTCTAATGCTGAAAAATTGTCTGAAATTAAAAGCCAATCTCTTCTTGTGAATCAAGAATTGTAGTGCCAGAGCAGGGCAGAGGTTGCTACATAATAAAATGATTCAAAATGGCAAGCCAGCCTCTGTACTGATGCTTTTCAGGGAAATCCAAGCTATACTAAGTTCAGATAAAGTTTGGGATAGTTTCTGAAAGCATAAAAACCTCCTGGGAAGTAACTTTCATGTGTACTCATGTAAAATAAAGGTATTTACATTTTTATGTAAGTTAAAAATAAAACTAGCTTCAAGTGGCTTTCATGTAAGAAAATGAATTAACTAGGAAAAAAAAGTAGATCTACTAGCAGAACAGCTGGTCAAAAACAACAACAACAACAAAATCTAGATTTTTCTGTACCTGTTGGTGTGAGATAGCAAACTTGTATTCTCTGAAAATCAGGATCTTTAAAAATTCCTCAAGTGGTCATTAAAAAAAAAGAAATACCTTTAATAATTTGACACTTTTGACCATTTCAGCACAGTCTTGTTGAGACTATACCAATAAGAGTCCCATAGTTTACAAGAGAACTACAAAACTCTTGGTTCGGAGGTAATATCTTTTATTAGACCGACCAAAAAATAGCAACAAAAATTCTTTCTTTGCAAGCTTGTGAGCATATGCACCCTTCTTTAGGCTGAGGAGAAATCAAAGATTGTAAAAGTCCTCTTAGGTAGAAAATAAACTCCATTTTTCACAGGGGAAGTTGAAGCTAGACATGTATTCCCCTGGGTCTGTGAGAGTACTTTTTAGCCATAATTTACAATGACTTCATATGTCAAGTAGTAGAGATTTTCTGTGCAAAGAAACGAAAGTCATATAAACACTCCAGGGTTTGGGATCTTATTTTTTGGTTTGGGGGGGGGGGGGGGGGGTTCTTTGTTTTGTTTTTTTTTTTACCTTCAGTGAGTTGAAAATGACCTTTCATTTGGGTAATAACACCACCTTCACTGCTTTTTGTAAATTTGAAAGCAAAATTATTAGAGCTGAGGGAATAATTCACAATGAATAATTAATTTGACATATTTAGATTTATTTTTTTTGCCTCCTAATTGTTTATTTTTTTGCCGTGTGTGTGTATTACATATATTAAAGCAAAGCTGCACCACCCAATGCTATAAATAAGGGGGGCATGTACTATATGCACCACTCAATCTGATTCACATTTGTAGTATCTATACCACCTTTTTATCCCAAAATACTTTGTTATCTTGACAACATAAATTTCACACAAGGCAGGCAAGATGCTTCCTTCAGCATGTGAAAACTGCAGAGATGACATTTTCCAGAAGCTATCTTCATGCCTCACATAAGGAGGCTAAGCAACCTGTGTGTAAAGCACAGCTTACCATTTTACCTCCAAAGAGCAGTAGGGCTGTGTGAAGCTTCAGTCCCTGATTCAATTCAGCAGAGATTCAGCCCAATTCAGTGGCCAAATCTCCAAATCTGAATCGAATCAGGAGACCCTTTAATCTCTCCAAATCTAATCGGAACCCTCTGAATGGATTTGGAGAGGTTCAGAAAGATTTGGTGATTTGGACATAGACACAGCTTTAAATGTTTTTTCTACAGACCTCTAGGTACCAGGCAGCTGGTGAAGGTTGCAATGTTGGGGCAGATGAAGTGTCCTACAGGAGCTTGGGGGGCTCCCCAGTGTGCTCGGCAGCAGACCTGGAAGTGGACCAGAAGCACTTCCAGTCCACTTCCGGGTCCACCAGGGAACATGCTGGAGGGCCCACCTGTGCCCTCCCTAGCTTGGTGCCTCCTGGGTCTGGGGGGGCACCTGGGGTCCCCCCACAGCCAATCACCAAGCCGGGGAGGTACTAGGGGGCCCCCCAATGCGCTCCTAAGCAGACCTGGAAGTGAACCAGAAGTACTTCTGTTCCACTTCTG
>NW_005842337.1:468420-474242 GCF_000455745.1 Alligator sinensis | reverse complement strand
TTGACCCACAACGGGTCCCTGGAGGTATGTAAAAAAAACATTTAAAGCTGTGTCTATGGCCGAATCATTGATTCTTCGAATCATCATTGAATCTTCAGATTTGGATTTGGCTGAATCCATTTGGGGACAGTGATCCGAATCAACGAATCAAATCACTGTCCCCAATTTGGGCTGAATCCAATTCTGAATCAAATACTGCCCATTTTGCACACGCCTAAAGAGCAGGCCCATGCCCTGAATTCTGAATTTAGGCCCATCCTGTAGTTAGACCATTTCAGCTCAGGGATGCTGCTTGCTAGAGACTGTCAATGTTAAGAATGTCAGAGAAAACAATAGTTTTGACCAACCTGATTACCTTCTATGATGAGATGACTGGCTCTGTGGATGCAGGAAGAGCAGTGGACATAATATACCTTGACTTTAGCAAGGATTTTGATAGAGTCTCCCGCAACATTCTTGCAAGCAAGATAAGGATGTCCAGGTTGGATGAATGGACCGGAAGGTGGATAGAAAACTGGCTAGATCATCAGGATCAGAAAGTAATAATCAATGGTTCAATGTCTAGTTGGCAGCTGGTCTCAAGTGGAGTGACCTATGGGTTGGTCCTGGGGCCAGTTTTGTTCAATGTGTTCATTAATAACCCGGAAGATGAGATGGAGTGCGCCCTCAGAAAGTTTGTAGATGACACCAAGCTGGAGGGGGTAGTAGATAAGCCGAAGGATAGGGCTAGGATTCAGAGAGACCTCAACAAATTGGAGGATTGGGCCAAAAGAAATCCCATGAGGTTCAATAAGGACAAGTACAAGGTCCTGCATTTAGGACAGAACAATCCCATGCATTGGTACAGGCTGGGAACCAGCAGCTATGCAAGAGATCTGCAGAAAAGGACCTGAGCAATAAGGTGAATATAAGTCAACACTGAGCCCTTGCTGGGGAGAAGGACAACAGCATACTGGGTTGCATTAGTAGGAGCATTGGCAGCAGGTTGAGGAAAGGAATTCTTCCCCTCTATTTAGCATTGGTTAAGATATTCAATAGCAGCCTTCAGTTACCTGAAGGGTGGTTCCAATGAGGATGGATCTAGACCAGGGGTGGGCAAAATATGGCCTACAGACCAGATCCGGCCCACAGAGGGACTTTATCTGGCCTGCAGAGATTACTTGGTCCTGCCTAGCCAGCCATCATCCAGCACATGGTGCGTCCTGCCACCCCTGGGCACACACAGGGGTTGGAGCAGCTCTGTGGCTGGAGTCCATTTCTAGACAGTCCAGGCAGCGGTAGTCCTTCCAGCTGCTGCCACCACTGGTGCCACCCCATGGAGACTGGTGGGAACCTGTACGTACAACCCCAGCCCTGGTCTTGGCCCACCCTTCATTGACTCCAGACTTGTCCTGGCCAGAGCGGACCAGCTCCAAACCAGCCAGGACCTATGCACACAGCTCTGACCCCTGCTCTGCGCCTGCTCTGGACCCACCTGCCCATGATGAGCAGCGACCACCCGCCCATGATGAGCAGCAGCAGTGGCTGGGTGCAGAGGAAAAGCAGTCACCTCCCCCTCACTACAAGCAAAAAGGGCCCAGAAGTGGGGAGGGAGAGGTGGCCGCTTTTCCCCCATATCCATCAGGAGCTTCAACCTGGCTGCTGTCATTCATCATGGGTGGAAGGTTCAGAGCAGGTGCAGAGTGTGCCAAGGTGTGGGCTGTGCAGATAGGTCCCAGCTGGTACAGAGCTGATCCACTCCAGCCAGGGCAAGTCTGGAGTGGGTGCAGGCCAAGGCGCCAGGGCCAGGGCCAGGGCTGTTGCACTCAGCCACTGCTGGGCTCTGGTGGCGGTGGCAGGGAGGAGCTGCAAGGTGCATGGGCTCCAGGCTGTTCCAGGTGTAGAGGGGGAGGGGGTGCTAACTGACCTGGAACAGCTCCCCAAAACTACCTATGTGACCCACAGGCCCAAAATATTGCCCACCCCTGAACTACACTATTCTCAGTGATGACAGAACAAGGAGCAATAGTCTCAAGTTGCAGTGAAGGAAGTTGGAGGTTTTTAAGACCTGGCTAGACAAAGCTTTGTCTGGGATGATATAGTTAGGGATGGTCCTACTTTGAGCAGGGGGTTGGACTAGATGACCTCCTCAGGTCCTTTCCAAACTTAATTTTCTATGATTCTTTGCATGCTATCTAGTATCACCCAAGAGAGAAAATTCTTGTTTCCCTTTGTTGCTTGATCTAAAGAAAAAAAAGTGTGATATTTGTTTTCTTTTGAAAATTGGCATTTTCTAAGGATAGACTGTCAGATGCAGCATATATCCTCTTTTTAATGAGGCAGACAAAAATTGTATTATGTAAAACTGCCAAATGCATCCTATCAGTACAGCCAGTCATGGTACTCCATCTTCTATGATGTCTGGAAAAGGAAGTGAAATAATAGGGGTATTTTTATTGAGCGATATAGGAGGGAACTTTAAATCATCTCCCTACATCAACTTAAATTGCATGGATCAAATCTACCTGCTGTTTCATGTTTCCCCCCTGCGTACCATTACCATGGAAATGTCATTTGTGAGGATATTATACAACAGAAGCCATAAAAATGGAGACAGCTGCAGGCAGCACAAATCAACCCTTTGGAGATCTGTAGGGGAAAGCTGAGATAGCTGAGCAGTTTAGAAAGTTAATGTTATCATTCAGTATAAAATTTAAAACAAAAGATGGAAGACGTGGGGTAAGGTAGGCAACAGGAGAAATCATGGATGGGGTGAAAACAGGTTGATTTGGCTGTCCGTATACATACCCCAAAATGAATACCTCACCTTCAAGGATAAGCAAAACCCAAATAATTAAATCACAGCTGCTGTAATCTTTACTTAGAAATAAACCCTGTGCTTGCAGCAAAATTGAAATATTTCTACTGTGCCAAACAAGTGAATCTCCTACAGCTCCTGTGCAATGAACATGTCCTGTCAAAAACTAAATGATTCTAGGCTTGGCATCTATCTCTATTATCACTATTCCTCACTCACTTTCAGTCATCTCTGAAGGGCTGTGCAAATCATTTTCCTGGTGGGGAGGGGGAGGCTTTGGTGCCTGGAGTTAACTTAGATGCTTGCACCAAAATTTAAATTTGGTACCATCGTATTGGAAAGAGTCCAGCTGTCTATAAATGACTTTACATGTATAAAACCCCCAATCAACACAAAATAAAGACTGGGTATACCCAAACTTGATACCCTTTAAAGCAGGTTGTTTCTGGGCACATATTGCCATTAGCCTTTTTTAATGTAAATCTGTATACAGGTTTGCTCATGCTCTCTCTCCTAGAATGTTTATCCAGATTTCTATCCTCTCTTCTTTCCAGTCTTCCTTCAGGGCTGATTTCTACTGGGATGCCTTAATTTTTTTTTTTTAAATCAGTCAATATTTAATGGTAAGGCAGTTTCACAGGCATTTAGAGGATTTTGATGCTTAGATATATCATTATGAAGCTAAACCACAACCTCACTATAAAAATAACATTTAAAATTAGAAAATGGTATAAAACCTTATAAATTTAGCTCTCTTACACCACTGCCACTCATGGCCTGTGCAAACACATTCAAATCATCTAGGAGAATTCTCTCAGGTTTGTTCTCCAGGTAGAGAAACTGACCCTGAGTTGTGCATACAAACATTTGAATGCTGAAGCCCTGAAGAGTGGACAGCTTGATGTGCTGACACTGAGCAGCCAGGGAGGAGCCCTTTGCACACATTGAAGTGAGCTCTGCAGGTTCCCTTCATCTGCCTAGAAACAAATGGTATTAGTACATAGGCCAGCCCTGATTGATGACCCAGATTGCCTATGATCAACCCATGTTTCTGTAGCAAGCCCTGGTCCCGGGGTGGCCACAATGCCCCCTGGTGGCTGCGTGGCACATGCAATGCCCTCACTTCTCAGGCTTGCTCCCCTTCACCTCTCCTGCCATGCTTTGTTGTTATTAGATACTTGGGAAAGGGAGCTGTCCCAGGGATCCCTGATCCTATGCTGCTGTTCAATGATTTAAGAGCTTATTACAAGACTATGACTGTCCCTTACACCACACCCAAGTCTTGCAGATGTTATCAATTAGCACCACTCCTAGGCTTATACTGGGACCAAGTCTTCCCCACTGCTGGGACTTGCAGTCCCTGTGTCATCAACCTTCCCAGCCACCCCCTCCCTCCCTCCGAGCCCAGGCTGCTGTCTCAGTCCACCCACACCCAGGCACTTTGTCCATTCTGGCTACTCCCAGGTAACTAGTCCCTCCTGGGCACTGGGCCCTCCTGGTCCCCCTCTAGAAACCAGACCTTCTCTGATCCCAATCTCCACTTTATCCTTGAGCTCTGGCCCTGATCCCAGGCCTTAATCTACTCTGGCTCTATCTCTGCTCTGTCCGTGGGCCTGATCCTGAGCCTGGGCCCACTCAAGCTTCTATCTCTGCCCTGATCCTGGGCCTATTGAGACCACCACCACCCCTTGTCTCAGTCCCTAAACCACCAGTTCCTGCCTCAGCTCTAAGGCTGCCTTCTCTTAACCCCTCAAAGTGCAGAGTCTCCCAATATCAGGAGCTCCTTCCATGTCAGCAGTCAAAGAGAGACTGCCTGCCCCAGCTCTGGCCCTGGGTTTATCTCCTGGTTAAGCCCTGCCCCCTTTCTGGTCAGGTGCTCCCCTGCCTACTGAGTCAGTTCTTCCAAAGCCTTGTTCCTTCTTAAAGTAACAGGCATGCATAGCATCTGTTGCAGTTTCCCTGCAGCATAAAGTAGAGATTGTGAAGGGGATGTGTTCTGCTCCCTGCTGGAGCAGCAAAGTCAAGTGAGGGATACACTGTCTCCCTGTAGAGGGTGGGACGTTGGAAGATTATGTTCTCTTTTGAAAGAAGCCACGGCATGTATAGGCATTGGCTATACCAGAAGAAACTTTACCGGGAGAGATTTAATCTTGGCTGTTCCCGTTCTTTGCTGAAGCGGCCATTTTTACTCTGGGAGAAAAAGCCTGGACACTCATGGTTTCTTTTAGTAGAGCAGCAACACTCTCAGGAGAAACTGAATGTCTGTATGAAGTCATAAACAGCTTAGCTTCTTAGGCTGAACCAAGCAAAGATTTATGCCCATGAAGCCAATGAGATTTCTTAGATTTCATAGACATTAGGCCTGGAAGGGACCTCGGAAGATCATCGAGTTCACCCCACACCTGAGGGGCAGGAAGTTGGCTGGGGTCATAGGATCCCAGCAAGATAAGCATCCAGTTTGCTCTTGAAGGTGTTCAATGCAGGTGCTTGAACCATCTCCGATGGCAGGCTATTCCAGATCTTGGGGGCTCGGACAGTAAAGAAATTCTTCCTTATTCCAGCCTGAAACAGTCTTGCAGTAGTTCATAACCGTTTGACCTCGTCATCCCTTGGGGCGCTCTGGTGAACAAACGTTCCCCCAGATACTGGTGGTCACCCCTGATAAACTTATAGGTGGCCATCAGATCACCCCTGAGCCTGCGCTTTCCCAAGCTAAAGAGCCCCATAGCTCTCAGCCTGTTGTCGTAAGGTCTGTTTTCCTGACCTCTGATCATGCGCGTGGCTCTTCTCTGGACTCTCTCAAGCTTCTCCACATCCTTTTTGAATTGTGGGGCCCAAAACTGGACGCAGTACTCCAGCTGCGGCCTCACCAAGGCTGAGTACAGGGGGAGAATGACGTCCTGGGAATTGCTTGAGAAGCATCTATGGACGCAAGCCAGCATTTTGCTCGCTTTACTAGCTGCAGCATCGCATTGCAGGCTCATGTTAATCTTGTGGTCAATGATGCCCCCCAAGTCTCTTTCTT
>NW_005842337.1:450267-468230 GCF_000455745.1 Alligator sinensis | reverse complement strand
AAGACCTTCCCCAGGATAGAGGTCAGGCTGATGGGCCTGTAGTTTTCTGGATCCACTTTCCTCCCTGCCTTGAAGATAGGCACCACATTGGCCTTCTTCCAGTCTTTGGGCACTACACCAGAGAGCCAGGAGTTCTCAGAGATCTGTGCCAGAGGCTGGGCTATGAAGCTAGCCAGCTCCTTGAGTACCCTCAGGTGTAGATTGTCAGGGCCAGCTGACTTGAAGGTATCCAGCCTCTCAGGGTGTTCCTTCATGAGGTCAGCATTGATGGAGGGCAGGGGATCTCCCTCACCTGGACCTCCCTGTCCCGTAGTGGGCATGGGCATCCCGTGGGACTGATGAAAGACCAACTCAAAGTACTCATTGAATAGGTTGGCTTTTTCCTGGGCGTCGGTTGTCAGTTGTCCCATCTGGTTTAGCAGGGGTCCAATTTTGCCCTTGCTTTTCCTCCGGCTCCCCACATATTTTATTGTCCTTGAAACTCGAAGCTAGTTGGAGTTCAGTTGCAGCCTTGGCTTTCCTGGTTTGCTCCCTGCAGGACCGGACCAGTACAAAATATTCCTCCTTGGAGGTGAATCCAATCCTCCATCTTTTGTAGGCCTTTGTTTTTAGCCTCAGGAGGTCTGCTAGATCCCTGGAGAGCCAGGGGGGCTGCTGTGCCCTCTTGCTGCCTTTCCTCCGAGATGGAATAGAATTAGCGTGTGCATTGAGGATCGCTCCCTTGAGGAGCAACCACTCTTCCTGAGGTCCCCTCTCCCTGTGGTTGTGGTCCCTTAGGGCCTCAGTGACAAGCCTCCTGAGCTTGTCAAAGTCAGCTTTCCTGAAGTCAAGGACTTCAGTGTTGCTGACTGACTTGCCAGCTTTTCGGCGGATGGTGAAGGTGATCAGCTCGTGGTCGCTGTCACCCAGCTTCCCATCGATCACTAGGTTTCTGATTAGGTCATCCCCACTTTCCAGTACCAGGTCAAGCAGCGCTGTACCTCTCGTTGGCCCGTAGACTTCTTGAGTCAGGTAGAGGTCATCCACGCACAATAGGAAGCTTTGTGACCGCTCAGATTTTGCTGAGTGATCCTCCCATGAGATGTCTGGGTAGTTGAAGTCACCCATGACAACCATGGTCCTGGAGCATGAGGCCTCAGCCAGTTCCCGGGTGAATTCCTGGTCAAGCTCTTGACTTTGGGTGGGAGGTCTGTAGTAGATTCCCACCATTGTGTCCCCTGTGCCACGTTCCCCCCAGATTTTAACTCCAGTCGTCCACCCTGGTCACCAATATCAGCTTGCAGGGACGTGTAGCTTTCCTTAACATAGAGAGCTACACCCACGCCCCTTTTATCTACTCGATCTCTCCTGTACAGGGTATAGCCATCTATCCCCGTGGTCCAGTCCTGGGTGGAGTCCTACCAGGTCTCTGTTATCCCTATGATGTTGTAATTATTTATGTTAAGCAGGAGGACGAGTTCCTCCTGCTTATTCCCCAAGCTCCTGGCATTTTTTACAGGCAGGCAAGTGTCCCCTTGGGGGCTCTAGCCTTGCCCACAGATTGTACCAGGGCTGGGGCAGGGGCTGGGGCACTATTATTCATAGTGAATGAAGTTGGGCAGGGGTGTAAATGTTGGTAGAACCAAGGTCTTCATCTATAATCCCTTTGATGCATGGATTACACCTTCCTAAGAGTTCATAAAGTGCCTATCACAACAATATCCAGATCCTGATTGGGGTTTCTCAGCAACTACCATAATAAGGACTATTGAACAACAGTAATAATTAATAACATTGCCCAGCCATTGGTGCATGACATTCACTTGTTCAGTGAGAGAGTGAGCCTAATACAACCATGTGTACCACTTAAACTTTAAGTTTTATAATATGTGCATGCCTAATATAGATATATGTTTGTCTGTCTGCCTGCCTATCTATAGATAGATATCTGTATAGACATAGATCAGTGTGCGTGTGTGTGTGTGTGTGTGTGCGCGCGCGCGCGCGCACGCGCATGCGCACAGTGCTGTAGCAACTAAGTTTGGTGCCTGGGAAAAGCCCACAATGTCAGACCGCCCTTGTCCAACACACAGATCCGGGGGGCAAATGTCCCCCCTTGCTTGCCTGGGAGTGCATGCAGAGATGGGAGCTGCCCTTCCCCCATCCCTGCGCCCTCTCAAATGAGCTGCTCATGGCTCCATCCTTCATCCTGCCCTGGCTAAGTAGCACCTGTTTTTGCCCCTTTGCTTTGGCGCCCAGGGAGGTTGCCCTGCTTGCCCCCCTTTGCTACAGCACTGTGTGTGTATCTATGTATATGCATACATAGATACACACACACTATATAATTGCATATAAAAATTCTCCCCGTAAGCTATAGCAGACTGGACCCTTAGCTCTATAACTCTGTAATAACCTAGTCACTTCCAACCATAACTGGAAAAAAATTTCTCTTCAATATCCTACGTGCTCAACATACAAATCTCCACAAGTTCTATGAAGGCAGAACAATTTGTTTTACTAATGATATTCATTTAGTTAGCTGTGAGCTTTGAACAGCTGTTACAAGTCCATAATTAAAACCAGGCAACCACCTGACAAATTGCAAGGAGCAAAACAGCAAATCACTGGGAGGCCCCACCTCTCTTCAAAGTAACAAAGTTAACAAGCAGGCCATGTATTAAAACAAATCTCTGAAAATAGGAAGTTCATACTTGGGTGAGTTGCTAATTTGAGTCCTTTATAATTTAAGGTAAGGTAAACACTCTGCTTTGTTTAATAGTAGAGTGAACCAGGACCCACGTTCAGATATAGAATATTTATCAACTGAGAATGGATTACTGTAGTAATTTGTGTTCATCTCTCATTTCTATATGAATGACAAGTACACTGAGAACTCTTCTTTTGGAGCTGTGCTGATATGATGGGAAATGTAAAGTCTGCTGGGAAATATATATTACAAGCTCATTCTAAGATGATAAATACCATTGCTTAGCTCTTTTACTGTCTTGTACTCTGGATCTTGCCTACTGGTTATTAGTCATGTAAGATTCAATGCTCATATGCTACAAATCTCTAACATCATTTTTCAAAATTTCATGAAGCACAGAAAAAGGCATCTAAAAATTCATAGTACCTCTGTCCACATTAGCTGTGGTACTGAAAGGATTAATACTGTTAGAATATCAACAGCTCCAGTTAGGCCTGTGAAATTATCACTAGAGGAAGTCAGTGAATAAATTACACATAACTCTGTGGCTACCATGTAGATAAGAACTATCTGCAAAACTGCATTATAGCAAAATGTCACCAAGATCAGAATTGAGAAATTCCTGTTGTGTCCTTTAACTTCTGTCCCTTACATTTCCTCAGCCTATATTCTACTGTTACCTAACACTTTTTTGCCATGGGTATTTCTGCTGTTACCATGTTTTCTTTGCCTCAGTCTGCTATGGTCACACAGTCAGGATGTACCAGTACTTCAAGATACATTTCTATCAGCTTTATGTAGCTGTCAGGAATGAAAATCTAGGGAAAAGTTCAGAGTAATTTTGAATGCATGGACTTTAATAATGAGATGTTTAATGAAAGTTTGTAGTGAATGCTACAAAATGGAAACATTTCTTTCTTTTCATGCTTCAGGTGTTCAATTCTTCATTAAATGCATTCAGAGCAAAATTATTGCTGGAATATCAACTGCCTGGTAATAGATTATTTTTTCTGTTGCCATTATTGCTGTATTGTTTTCTTCCTAATGAAGATTGACATGCATTGAAATGATTTTTTTTAACACTGCATTCCACTTCTTACTGGCTAGGATCACCTCCCAAGTATTGCTGCTCACAAGTTAGCTTTTTTTCCAACTACAAGTTAAACCAACTGAGTAGTAGCCCTGTGCGAGTAGGCAGCTATTTGATCCAGCTTTGGATCTGTCAGCTTCGGATGCCAGGGATCCAATCCAGAGCTCCAGACCGGGTTTCTGCCTCGATCCGGCCGAAGCAGCTCTGAAGCTTCGGAGCCGCCTCAGAGATCTGGCCATAGGGTATAACGGGGAATCAATGAAATATTTATAACTTTGTTGTTTTTTGTCTGATTTGGATGAAACTGGCAGAAGTGATAGCTTCTCCTGAGGGCATGATGTCTGCCATGTTTTAGGAAGATCAGTGCAGGGGTTTGAGAGGAATTGTACCCCAAATTCTTGAAAGCAAAGCTCATGTCATGTCTATGTGTTACATCACAGGGGGGTGAAAACTGCAGGGGTGATGGCCCCTGGTGAGGCCACAAAGCCTTCCAAGTTTCAAGAAGGTTGGTGCAGGGGTTTTGGGGGACTGCACCTCAAGCTGCTGACAGGCAAAACTTGTGACATAGATGACCCTTTGTGTGTTAAGGTGCAGCAGACTGAAAACTGCAGGGGTGGTGGCCCCTGCTCAGGCCACGAAGCCTGCCAAGCTTCAAGGAGATAAGTGCAGGGGTTTGGGGGAAACTGCAGCTCAAGCTGTGGACAAGCAAAACTCATGACATGGGTGACCCTGTGTGTGTTAAGGCGCAGCAGGGTGAAAGCTGCAGGGATGGTAGCCTCTGCTGCGGCCATGGAGCCTACCAGCTGTCAAGGACATAGTTGCACAAGCACCCATGTCATGAGTTTTGCCTGTCAGCAGCCAGAGGTGCAGGGCCCCAGAACCCCCCTGCACCAATCTCCTCAACATCTGGCAGGCTTTGTGGCCGCAGCAGGGGCCCCCATCCCTGCAGCTTTCACCCTGCCGCGCCTTAACACACACAGTGCCCCCCATGTCATGAGTTTTGCCTGTCAGCAGCCAGAGGTGCAGGGCCCCAGAACCCCCCTGCACCAATCTCCTCAACATCTGGCAGGCTTTGTGGCCGCAGCAGGGGGCACCATCCCTGCAGCTTTCACCCTGCCGCTCCTTAACACACACAGTGTCACCCAAGTCATAGGTTTTGCCCGTCAGCAGCGTGAGGTGCAGTTCCCCACAAAACCCTGCACTGATCTTCTTGAAACTTGGCAAGCTTTGTGGATTCACCAGGGGCCACCACCCCTGCAGTTTTCACCCCCCCGTGTTGCAAAACATACATGTGACATGAGTTTTGCTTTCAAGAATTTGGGGTGCAGTTTCCCCTGAACCCTTTCACTGATCTTGTTGAAACTTGGCAGACGTCATGCCCTCAGAAGAGGCTATCATCTCTGTATGTTTCATTCAAATCAGATACAAAACAACAAAGTTATAGATATTTAATTGATTCCCCAATATACCCTATGGCTAGATCTCCGAAGCAGCTCCGAAGCTTTTCCGAAGTGCTTCAGAAGCTCCAAACTGCTTTAGAAAGTCTAACAAAGCCAGCACTTTGATCCAGACATGCTGATTCAAACACAGAAGCATCCAAAGCTTCTCCAGATCCGAAGCAGGGTCCAAAGCCTTGCACAGCCCTACTAAGTAGTTGGAAAAAAGTTCTTAGCAGGCTTTCAGGCACAATCACCCTTCTTGAAGCATAGGGAGTCTGTGCTGTTCTGACACTCCAAAGAATGAGAGAAGCTAAAGGTGTGGCAGGATGTCAGTAGGACTGTGTGAAATTTCGCCAGGTATTTCATTTTGATGCTGTTTTGACTCATTTGGAGCTTGAAACAGAGAAATAGAAACAAAATGAAACAGCCTTGAAATGAAACAAGGGCACTCAAAATGTTTTTAAAGTTTCAAAATGTTTTGTGTTTGAAAGCTGGGCTTGCTTGCAGGGAAACAGAAAGTAAGGAGAGGGAGGGGGAAGAAGGGGAGAAGGACTTCTCTGATATTGACTGTGAAGCTGGTCAGTGACTGTGATCCTTCCCTGAGGTCCCTTCCAATCCCAGTGCTCTGGGGGAGGGATGGAAAAACAGCTGTGCTTTAACACACACACACACACACAGTCACACATCACGAGTTTTGCTCATCAGAAGCTTGAGGTGCAGTTTCCCAGAAACCCCTGCACCTATTTCTTTGAAGCTTGGCAGGCTTTGTGGCCTCAGCAGGGGCTACCATGCCTGCTGTTTTCACCCCCATGTCTTCACCCTTACAAGTGACACGAGTTTGGCTTTTAAGATTTAAGGTGAAGTTTCCCAGAAGCCCCTGCACTTATCTCCTTGAAACTTAACAGGCTTTGTGGACTCAGCAGGGGCTACCATCCCTGCTGTTTTCATTTGAATCAGGCAAGAAATTACAAAGGTATAGCCAGTTTCGTGATTCTCCTTGGGTGAAACATCAAAACAGCATTGAAACAGCAAAACAGTTTTGACTAAATAAAACAGAACACTGCTTTGAAACAAAACAAAACTCTAAATAAAACACTGTCCCAGAAAAATGGAAGTCAAAACTAAACGGTACTGTTTCGCACAGCCCTAGTTGTCAGTGAGAATGTAAATAAGTAGAAATTAGAAAAACAAAAAGTAAAGAAGGGGAGGGAGGAGGGGAAAAAGCAGGGTGGGGAAAGGCCAAAGGTGAGTAAGGGATACACTACAGTGGTAGTGATTCAATGTAGAAAAGACCTCTACAGAGACCTCTATTTTAAGTAGTCCAAAGTAACAAAAAGCCAACTCAGCCTGTTGCATAAAATTGTTTAGGGAAGTCAATAAAGGATAAATATAGAAAAACCCAATTGATCTGAACAAAATGGTCTTCTGATATACTGCAGTTGTCTGGTTATCAAAGAGGAATGTCACACCAGAAATTAATGGACAAAATTGTGTCTTATAGATGAAGCCTAATTGGTAAGCAAAATAATGATCCATCAAAACACTTTGCAGTCTATAGTTTGAAACTGATATCATGAGAATGCAGGAAGGTTCACCATCATGACTATCATACTTACCATTTCTTGGGACCCCAGGATGTACCAGGACAGCATTGGGTATTCATTGTTCTAATTCTGAGAAATAACCCAGCTGAGTCAGAAAAGAGGACTCTACATCATATCCTTATGCTCACTGTATGGCACATATATACTTATGTACAAACTATATTCCTGCCTCCTTTTCCCTTCCCATCTTGCATCTTCTCCTTCTTACTTCTCTAATATTTTCTTTCTTAAAAAAAAAAAAAAAAAGACTATGCATTTCTTTTGAAACGCTGCTGTCAGTCTGTGACCAAAAGGGCAGCTAAAGCAATTTTTAAACAACTTAAGGCTGATATAAGTTTTCAAGTCTTAGAGAGGCTGATAAGACTGTTCTGTGCTTCTCTTTCTGTAACAATAAGGACCCATGAAAGAGTCAGTACCAAAAAGAGAATCTTAAATTTCCCTTCTTTTCTGTTTTTTCCTTTTTCTGTGTGTGTGTGTGTATGTGTGTGTGTGTGTGTGTGTGTGTGTGTGTGTGTGTGTGTGTGTGTGTGTGTGCGCGCGCGCATTTGGTTCAGGTTTAGGGTAGGAGGACTCCAACAGCACCTTTCTATTTCAACCATTTTTTCTTTTCACCCAAAAAAACAACTAACAGCCATCTTAGTGCCATTTAAAAGAAGGTAAAATAGGATTTTTCTTTAAAAAAACACTCTGAAATTAAAAGGAAAGGGGAAGCTTTGAAATGAAACCATTGCTTAATATTTTACATTTTGAATTATTTCACTGTGGTTTTCCTTCTTTTTCTGTATCTTTAATAAAAGGTCTTGGTAGGACAGCTCTTATGACTGGAATAGGAACATCAAGGATAACGCTCTATTTCAGAAGGACAGGGTTGGGAGAAAAGGTGGTGGTGTTGCCATGTGTGTCACAAACTCATACACTTGTTCCTTGGTTCAGGAGAATGTAGAAGATGAAGCAGAATGCATTTGGGTGAAAATGAAAGGTGAAAGACATGGCATTGACATAATGGTGTGGATTTATTATAGGCCACTTCATCAGGAAGAGCAGGTGGATGAAGCACTCTTCAAGCAGGTACAAATCTATCCAAAAGTTATGGGACAGGAGTAATAGGGGATTTCAATTTTCCAGACATCTGCTGAAGGACAATGCAACCAAACATAAAACGTCAAGCTGGTTCCTAACTTGTGTGGAAGACAACTCTCTCTTCCAGATAGTGGAGGATACAATTAGAAGTTCATCTATGTTGGATCTTGTCTGACCACCTGGGAAGAACAGATGGAGGATGTGAAGGTGATGGGTAACTTGGAAGAAAGCGATCATGATTCAATAGAATTCCAGATCTTGAAACAGAGGAAGCATGAGGTCAGCAGAATTAGAATGCTAGATTTCAAAAAGGTGGATTTTATCTAACTCAAAGAGGGAGCAGGCATGGTGTTATGAGAGGATAAATTGAAGAATAAAAGCATCCATGAAGGCTGAAGCTTCTAAGGGGTACAGTATTGAAAGCCCAACACAAAACTGTCCCAACACAATGGAAGCACAAGAAGAATGATGTCATGTAACCATTCTCTTGCTAACTGATCCCAAGAGTACCTGAAGCAGGACCTTGCCCCACAACTCAACTGCCATATCTTGATGTTATTAGAATATATAAGGAGGGATTCAGTGATGTAGATAAATGCATTCCACTAGGGGTACTCACAGTTTGAATGTGGATGATGTTGGAACTCCGCCTCCCCTACACCCCGTCCGGACACCAACTGTCGGTGTTGAGGCTTTATGATTTTTGCTGCGGCTTCATCCTTTTTGGATCCACTTGGCTTTTATCAACTTATGCCCAGTCTTCTGACACTTCAGTGGGTTGCTGTCAGAGTTTGATGAAGTTTATATGGCCCCCTTCTGGCCGCTCGCCTGTTCCCTGCTTTCTAGGTGCTACGCCCAAAGCTGGTCCTAACTAAAGGGACCACAGGGAAGCTGGACCAATGGACCTCTCTGAAACATAATAAAAAAAATAAAATAAAGAAGAAAGTTTCCACTACAGTGGGGCTATCAACAAAGGTGCTCAGCAAACCCCTTCGAATTTACTCTTTATTTCCTCTCCTTTGGAGAATGGCTCCTGAGCAGGGCTGGAGCCGTCATCCCTGCCTCAGCCTGCTGGAGTTTTTACTGTCCCATTCTAACAGGGCACCCATGGCCTGAACACCCCACTGCCTCAGCATCTCAAGGTGCCATCTGCCCTGGTCTCCACTGGCCCAGTGGCAGCTCCCTCTCTCCCCTCTTCAGCACTGTTAGTGCCTTTTTAAACTTCCCATGGCAGCACCTGTGGCTGACATCATCAGCTGGGCACTGCCTAGTTTGATTGACAGTGAGCTTATAAACCAGCGTGGCAGAACTGTGCTTTGCCTTGGTCCAGTTCTCCCTGCCCTCTAGGTAAGATTTTTCTCTCTCCCAGGGTTCTCTGCCTGGCCCGCTCGGGGTCATCCAGGGTTCCCGGGGTACTTAGTTATCATGTACGGTCTATGGTCTAGAAGCACAAGGAGCTTCTAAAATGCCTCAAATGCAAAAAGAAAGCATACAGGCATTGGAAAAATGGGCATGTCACCAAGGACATGCACCAAGAAATAGCAAGAAACTGCAGGGACAAAAACAGGAAGGCAAAGGTGATGAATGAGCTGCACCTGGCAAAGGAGGTTAAGGACAACAAGGCCATTCTATACATTGGTCAGAAAAGAAGGACCAAAAAATCTGTGTTAGCACTCCTAACTGAAGATACAAAGGAGGAGGAGTTGCTCAACAGATACTTTACCTCAGTCTTCACAAAAAAATTAGCTACCAGAAACCTCATAGGGATTATCTAGATAAGGAAGGGGGCAAGCTGAGGGAGGAAATAACAAAAGAGATGGTCAGAGAGCTTTTTTTGGGTCTGAATGAATTCGAGTCAGCAGGGCCCGATAAGCTTCATCCCAGGGTCCTGAAGGAACTGTCAGAGATCTTGGAGCCCTTGGCAATGATCTTCATGAAGTCACAGGAGATGAGCCAGGTACTAGAGGACTGGAAAAGGACCATTGTAGTACCCCTTTTTACAAAGGCAGAAAAGAGGACCTGGGGAACTACAAACCAGTTAGACTCAACTCAATACTTGGTAAGTTACTGGAGCATATCCTAAGAAAGGCCATTTTCAAGCATCTGGAGGAGGAAAGGCTTATTGCAAGGAGCCAGCATGGATTTATGACAAACAAATTGTGTCAGACAAACCTGATCTTCTTTGACAAAGTAACTACTTGAGTGGATGAAGGGAATGCTGTGGATATAGTATATCTGAGCTCCAGCAAGACTTTTGACAAGGTCCTGCATGACATTCTCATAAATTGGAGAAATGTGAGCTGGATAAAACTACTACAAGGCAGATAAACAACTGGCTCAACAGCTGTAAACAAAGGGTAATTATTAATGGGTCCATGCAGGAATGGCAGGAGGTTTCAAGTGGAGTCCCACAGGGGTCTGTCCTGGGCCTGGTATTGTTCAACATGTTTATTACCAATTTGGATGCTGGCTAAAAAGACTTCTTGAATAAGTTGCAGATGACATGAAATTGGGGAGGATTGTGAAGACATTGGAGGATGCAAGCGCAATTCAGAAAAGTCTTGTCAGATTGGAAAGTAAGGCCCTGCCCAGGATGAAGTTCATTACAAACAAATGCAAGGTGCTATACCTCGGAAGGAATAATAAAAAAAAATAAATGGTGACACCTGGCTCTATGGAAAAGGACCTGGGAGTCTTGGTAGACCACAGACTCAGTATGAGTCTGCAGTGTGATGCAACCATACAAAAGGCAAATGTGGTTTTGGGCTGTATCAATATAAGCATTATATGCAAGACATGGGAGGTGATAATGCCTTTCATTGCTCAACACTGCTTAGGCCTTATCTGGTGTGTAGTTCTGGGCTCCACTTAAAAAGGTCATAGAGAAGTTAGGGAAGGTCCAGAGGCAAGCAACAAAGATGATCAAAAGCTTGGAAGGCAAGTCCTATGAGGAGAGGCTGAAGGAGCTAGGCATGTTCAGCTTTAGGAAAATATGCTTAAGAGAGGTCATGACAGCAGTCTTCAAATATTTAAAGGCCTGCCATAATGAAGAGGGAAAGCAGCTTTTCTCTCTTGCTGCAAAGAGAAGGACGCGGACCAATGGCTTGAAGTTGCAGCAATGTAAGTTTAGATTAGATACCTGGAAAAACCTGTTCACTGTGAGAATAGCAAGGCAGCTGAATAGACTGCCTAGGGAAGTTGTGGACTCTTCATCACTGGAGGTGTTCAAGAAGAGATTGGACAGCCACTGGTCAGGGGTGATTTAAGTGCATCTATGCCTACTTTCTACCATGGGTATTTCCCATGCTTCTGGACTTTGGTGGTTGTTCCCACCCTCCCTTCTTTTTCTCCAATGTGTGTCAAGGTGTTTTTAAGCCTCCACAGAGTCATTTGGTGTTGGTTGCAGCTAAGGCTGGGGACTTCAACTGGGGTGTGCTGACTTTCCTGCTAGGAGTAAAGTCAAAACTCCTGGATAGAGAGTCTTGCCCCTCTGCTCAGGGTCAGACCAATAGCCATATTTTACCTCAAGGTCAGATTGGTATGAACTGTAGGGTTTTTAGCCTTCCTCTGTAGTGGGGGGAATGGCCCTCTACCTGGGACCTCTTGAGCATATATTGATAACATTTAATGAGCACTCTTCTGCATCAGGCAGAGCAGCATTTGAACTTTACCCTCTCATTTGCCCGTTGTGTGGCCTGACAACTCGGTGATCCTAGGATAGATGGAGCCTGTTCTCTCTTTGGCCGAAGTTCCATCCTAGATCTGAGGGAGCTTTCCTCAAAACAGAGCTGTTTGCACAAAACAAACCAGTTTTGATAAATCAGTGTTTTCCAATGAAAATTACAGTTTGTCAAAACCTTCCCAAGCAGCTATAATCAAGCATAATGAGTCATGGAACCTTTACAGCTAACATGAACAAAGCTACAAATTCTTGACGCATAAAACTCTTTCAGCTTTAGCTTTAGCTCATGACCTCATGTTTATAGTCCCCGATATGTGGAGCACATATAGTTCAGAATAATGGAATAAATCAGAGGATTGACTCAACAAGGTCTTTCAATAGCATTAAATGCTGTATGAATCACTTCATAGCAGCAGAGCCACTGGAGCACGGCTAATGAACCACAAATCATTAGGCAGGTGATGACATGTTTCTAACTATCTGCCTACATCATTTAGTGTTGTTTTCATGAACTTCCAGAAAGTTAAGTAGCTGTCTCTGGGCCAATGTTGTCTCAGTGTTAATGGCATAATATAGAAATATTATTGTCATGTACTTAGTGAGTATATTTCATAATGCACAGCTTTTACCTTGCAAAATTATATCTGCCTTTCATCTGGGCCCTAGCTGTGACCTCGTTCTAGCTGTACATAATAGATAAAAAATAGAGAGAGTTATTTTGTGGCAAAATAAAATGGCTGCCAATTTGTTCCTGACAAGAATTAGCAGGAACTAGTAGGGACAGGAGGAAGAGCAGGAAATCTGGTCCTCTACCCTCTTATGTCCTACTCTTCTTTGCATTGCCTCCCACAGATTAAAGGAGAAAGTAGTAAGCAGTAGTGTAACTAAGGGAGGTGTGGGGACTCAGGCAGCAGTTCCAGGCACTACTTTTGTGGAGAGAAGCAAAAATAGCTGTGACCACAGTGGCAGCACTGCGATTGGCACCACAGAAGGTGGCACTGCCCCAGGTGCCAAGCTGCCTGGCTACACCTATGCAAGACTCACCCAGGAATATATCTTCTTGAATTTTCTCAAATTTGGTGCTTGTTTTTATTTTCTCTAATGCCAAGGATACACTATTTTGTTCTCAGACTTGACTTTTAAAATAATATTCTATTTTACCAGTGTAACATTATACCACTATCGTATCCACTTATAATACAAAAATAAATGCAGCAATGAGAGTGCTTTGCTGGATTGGACCAGAGTGGCTCTCACTTGGGAAAACCAAGCCTTTATTCTTAAAGGACTTTTTCAAGAGAAAATACTGTGTGAAGATAAATACACCAAGATAGTAAAATATGTTTAAAGACTAAAACACTGACTTTGGTCCCATCTTGCATCCTGAAGCCATATATGATCTGATGTAATTTTGTACAGTTCAATTTCATGTTTATAGTTCCCAAGTGTCAGAAACAATGGCAGTTTCAGCTGGTACACTTTTCACAATAGAGTTAATACATGAAATATAAACTGGGGGGAAAATGCTAATTTCCCTTCTTAGAATAACATACAAGCCTGTCTGCCATACTATGACTAAAAGAGGACCCATATAATGATTTATTAAAAATAATATTTTATATTTGCATACCTTTCACTTGATTCATGATACCCAAGGTAGATAGATATATCTTCTGTTTTTGCAGATGAGGAAACTGAGGTATAGAGGGGTGATTTTTCTTGTGCAGTGGATTTTGGACAAATCTGATGCTTATTTAAAAAAAGGGGAGGGTACTTGCAGCATTCTATATCAAATACACATAGATTTGAAAGATGGCTGGGAAGCAGTAGTTTTCCTTGTATTTATGAGCACTGCTTGTGATACAGCATTCCTCAAGTATGTGACTATTTTAATTTTATAATGCCTATAATTCTGCATTTGCATTGGTAAAGTACTTTTTATCTTCTGTAATATGTAGGTTTCAGGCTAGATATGAATTTCCAATGTACTACGTGTCATGGGATAGCTACTCAGCTAGCACCAAAAACTAGTAAGATCTATAAATTGCTTCACATATTTTATGATCACTCCATTTTTTCAAATGGAAAAATAAAAGCTAGATAGACACTAGATATTAGAGTGGCAATATATAACATACAAGTTATAGAAGTGGACTCGCCACTCCCCTGTACCATGCATATTTTGGAGGAGAGAACTCGGAACGCTACATACTTTTCAATTTTGGGGCCAGATTCGTCTCTCAGTTGCATTAATTTTACACTGCTGTACATTGATCATTGTCAATAGAATTGTTCCTGATTTACATCAGTGTAATAGGGATTGGTTTCTTCACTTTATTGTACATAGATTCCGATAAAAATAAAACAGAGCTTAACATTTTTACCCAAAGTTCATTTTACAAAAAAAAAAGGTCTATGTCTTGTCATCACAATAGCCCCTTTGGAAAGCAACATGGACAATATAGTCAACCTTGCTAATATTCAGAATTACTCTACTGTTCAGTGTGTGTCTCTCAAACTGTTTGGTATAAAAAGTACATATGATAGATGTTGAGACTCTATGGGCTGTGTGTACTTTAAAACAAGCTGTTGATGAATGTATAGGGACAAAACGGACATTTTGCGACAACTAGTAAAGAATCATAAATTTGACTGCAAATGTATTGATGTTACGTGGAAATTGTATCTTCTTCCAGCACAATTGTAAAATGGCAGCTTTTAATGTTTCAAAGCTGTTCTCAGGTTGTTGGTATTCCCCTGGAAAAAGACTCCTATAAAGTCATACCAGACAAGTATAAGAGTTTAGTGAAAATTAAAAGCAAACTAGAACTAAGTCGCTGAGAAGAAATAGCAGAAGATACTGTGTTTTGTGTGATTCATAGTCAAAATATAATTAAAGGAAATAGAGAAAGTATCCCTCTGGATGGATTCAGTGTAGTGAACAGGGTGGAAATCCATGAATTTGGATTGTATGGGGGACATCTTGTTGGTACAGATGGTGGAGAACCAAGTACGGAGGGAAGTTCTTATTGATTTGCCCCATAAATCCTCCTGATAATCCCAGGAACTCACACAGCACCTTGAAAATTGAGCCATTAAAACACAGTTCCTTTCAGATCTTATGAGACTGAGAGAAGATGGAATGCAGCCTTCCAAATTCTAATCCAACTGCCTAATAGGCAAGTCCTACTGTGGTTTAGTTTCTTTAAAACATTATTATAACAAAAATTACTCTGGAGAGGTGGTCTAAGGAACTGCAATGGGATCATATCCTATTGGAATGTGAATCAAAACGTTTTTTTATATTGGGTCAATATTGCTGGAATTTCATTTCAAGGGAAAAACACAGTAAAAAAAAAAATTAAGCGCCCAAATATCCCATTTAGATAAGGTAAGAAAGACATATTTCCAGTTTTGTATCTGGAAACCTCTGCCTTTCATTTTTAAATATGTATTACAATACATTATATGATAGTTTATAGCAGGCAGATTCTGCCTGACTAACCTGGTCTCCTTTTATGACTAATTCACAAAGTGCTTAGATGCAGGAGTAGAGGTAGATGTTATTTACTTGGATTTTAAAAAGGCTTCCGACACAGTGTTGCACCCAATTCTTACAAGTAAACTAAGTAGCTGTGACATGGATTTTTTCAGTCAGGTGGGTGGAAAAGTGGCTTATGGGGAGCAACCAGAGAGTGGTAGTGGATGGGTCGGTTTTTACCTGGAGAGATGTGGGCAGTGGTGTCCTCCAAGGCTCTGTCCTTGGACCAGTGCTGTTCAATATCTTCATCAATGTTTTGGATGAAGGTGTTGAAAGCACCCTGTCCAAATTCGCAGACGGCACCAAACTATGGGGTATAGTAAAAACACTAGAGGGTAGGGATTGAATTCAGGTGGATTTGGACAGACTGGAGAAGTCGGTGGATCAGAATAGGATGCAATTTAACAAAGATAAGTGCAAAGTGCTGCCCCTGGGGAGAAAGAATCATCAGTACAACTATATAGACTGGGAATTACCATTCTAAGTAGCACAGCAGTGGAAAGGGATCTCCGAGTCATAATGCAAAAATGAACATGAGTTGCCAGTGTAATGAGGTAATAAGTAAGGCTAACCACACTCTGCCTTGTATTAGTAGGAGCATCATGAGCAGGTCTAGAGAAGTGATACCTCCCCTCTATGTGGCATTGGTGAGGCTGCAACTGGAGCATTGCAGCCAGTTTTGGGTGCTGCACTTCAAGAGGGATGTGGATAACCTTGAGAGGGTTCAGAGGAGGGCTACTTGTATGGTTGAGGGCCTGCAGATAAGATCCTATGAAGACAGGCTGAGGGACTTAAATCTCTTCAGCCTCTGCAACAGAAGACTGAGAGGAGATCTTGTGGCTGTCTACAAACTCATCAGGGGGTCAGCAGGGAATAGGGGATGCTCTGTTTACCAGGATGCCCCTTGGGGTTACTAGAAACAATGGCCATAAACTGAAGGAGAGTAAATTTAGAATGGACATCAGGAAGAAATTCTTTATGGTGAGGGTTGCCAAAATATGGAATGGGCTTCCAAGGGAGGTGGTGCTTTCCCCTACCTTGGAGGTGTTCAGAAGGAGATTAGACAAGCACCTGGCTGCGCTTATTTGACCCTAGCGCTCTTCCCAGCCCAGAGCAGGGGGTCAGACTCAATGATTTAATAGGTCTCTTCCAACCCTAGAAATCTATGAAATCTGTGAAATCTATAGTATATATTTTAAGAGGCAAGGATTTCTTTGGATGATATATTTTATTGGACCAATTATGTAGATCAAATAAAATTAAAAAACCTTTAGAATGCAAGACCTGGAGAAGAATGTCTTGCATTCAAAAGCTGGTCCACCTTTATCCCAACTATATAGTTGGTCCCTAAGAAATCCTTGCCTTTCTCATAACTTATGGACCATCATGGATACAAGATCACTCTTACAGTAGCATAAGATGTATATATTGTATAATTAAAATGTATTTCATAATTGTGCTCAAGTTAAGAATAAATACAAATTTTGACATTTCAAAACCTTTCAAAAGAAGGAACTTCTCTCAATTCATATCTCTGTCACCTTGAATGTACAGCAGCTTGAAGCAAAGCTGTAGCATTGCAATTTGTGATATACCAGTGGAAGAAGCTAAAATAGAGGCACTGATGGAAGGTCAGAGGTAAGTTGTAAGCAAATATTGGTGAAAAAAGGTTAAAACCACTGATATACACAGTAGCTGTGCTCCTCAACAAATATGTAAGGACTGTTTCTTGTATTTTAAATCTGAAATTTAAATCTAAATTTTCCAATTAGAGTGGAGGGGAATTGCTCATTAGTTGTTCCATGTTATAAATTAACTTCTTAACTAAATCTGATTGCAGGTATGCCTGCTAGTTTTTTCTCACTGAAGTAAAATGTAAGAAAATAGAATTAGCTGCATTTGATCAAATTGAGGATGATTTGAAACTTTATTTTCAAAAATGCTATTTTTAAGTTGCTTCTAAAAAATCTATTTGCAAAAGATTGAGCAATTATAAGCCAAGTCACCTGGGAACAACTGTTTTACAGAATAATCATATTCATGTATGGTCAAAAGGGGACAATTAGCAGCAGACAGACTGAAGATACAAATTCAGTACATTAATGGATGCCTGTTCTGGTTGAACTAAAGCATGTAATGGGACTCTGCATACTGAAGGGTTCATATTTTAAGCAAAGCTCTCTGACTCTAATATTAGAATGTAGTTTCATAGATTTCATAGACATTAGGGCTGGAAGGGACCTCGGAAGATCATCGAGTCCAGCCCCCTGCCCAAAGGGCAGGAAGTCAGCTGGGTTCATAGGATCCCAGCAAGATAAGCATCCAGTTTGCTCTTGAAGGTGTTCAATGTGGGCGCTTGAACCACCTCCGGTGGCAGGCTGTTCCAGACTTTGGGGGCTCAGACAGTAAAGAAATTCTTCCTTATGTCCAGCCTGAAACGGTCTTGTAGTAGTTTATGACCGTTCGACCTAGCCGTCATCCCTTGGAGCGCTGTGGTGAACAAACGTTCCCCCAGATGCTGGTGGTCACCCCTGATAAACTTGTAGGTGGCCATCAGATCACCCCTGAGCCTGCGCTTTTCCAGGCTAAAGAGCCCCAGGGCTCTCAGCCTGTCATCATAGGGTCTGCTTCCCTGACCTCTGATCATGCGCGTGGCTCTTCTCTGGACTCTCTCAAGCTTCTCCACATCCTTTTTGAATTGTGGAGCCCAAAACTGGATGCAGTACTCCAGCTGCAGCCTCACTAAGGCCGAGTACAGGGGGAGAATGACGTCCCGGGATTTGCTTGAGAAGCATCTATGGATGCAGGCCAGCGTTTTGGTCGCTTTACTAGCCGCCGCAT
>NW_005842337.1:446053-448488 GCF_000455745.1 Alligator sinensis | reverse complement strand
GGGAGGTCTGTAGTAGACTCCCACCATTGTGTCCCCTGTGCCGTGTTCCCCACGGATTTTAACCCAGAGGGTCTCCAGCCGTCCACCCTGGTCGCCAATATCGGCTTGCAGGGACGTATAGCTTTCCTTAACATAGAGAGCTACCCCCCCGCCCCTTTTCTCTACACAATCCCTCCTGTACAGGGTATAGCCATCTATACCCGTGGTCCAGTCATGGGTAGAGTCCCACCAGGTCTCCGTTATCCCTATGACATCATAATTATTGTAGTTCTACAAGTTGAAATAACTGATAATTGCATTGACATTGTAAGTGCTCTGCTTATAGAAGAATTAATGGCTTGCAGCCTTTGAGTTATAGCCATAGGTAATGGCTGAGGGAGGGAGGACAGGTTTTCTGATCTTCACATTTGCTGTCTCAGGTGTCAGTTAGATGTCTTTTAATTTTTCAGCCAGGTTCTGTTAGTTCATAGAAATATGGCTGAGAAATATAGTTAAATAAGCCCTATGCATTTCACTCTATTCATCGAAGTCAGTGTAATCGAGCCATTGAATGTAACTAATAATTATCCTTTTAGTACACATACCTCCTACTAATTCAAATACCCTTTGTAGGTTTAATAGTGTGGCTCCTATATGACTTTTCGATTATTAATATATATTCCTTCCTGTCTAATACACTACCGTAAGTGATAGGTTTTAATCTCAATGATATGACCTTTCTCCTACTTTATACAGTGTATCACTAAAATATAGTTTATCTGATGCTGTACTGCATCAGGTACAACTAAATAATTTGGACCAGACTCTTACTCTGGTGTAGCTACAGTGACTCTAATTTTGTTTGTCTCCTGGTAGTATATGATCAGATTGGTAATACATTACAGGGTTGCATTTTAATAGGATCACCTGAAAGTACACAACATGGAAAGGAATATTATGTACTTCACAACTGTAAGACTGTCATAACCTACATGTCAGCCACTAAACATGCATCTTCATGACCAACAATAAAAATGAAGAATGTATCCAGAAAACAGTATAGAAAGAAATGGGACATCACATGGGATGAATTTGCTAAGTGTATAGTTTTTCAAATTACCACAGTCTCACGAGTCAGTTTTCCACATGTCAGTTAGTTAACATTAATAAACACTGACATTTGTCCAGAAAATGAACGCACAATTTGGCATGTTTGGCATTCTCTACTCAGCAAAGCCCCTGGCCCTGAATATCATGGGATGTTTCAGGTCATACTGCATTGTATTGGCAGAATTTTGTACTTGTGAATTAAATCTGTATCAAAGTAATAAATTAACCCAAGTAATTTTGCAAAAGAATTTTTATTACTTTTATTTCAGATCATTTTTATGTTTTAGAAATTTCATGTTACCTGACACCTTCAGTAAAAGGCCCTTGTGCAGAAACAAGTCAGATTCAAAATTTTGCCTGTTTCAGTATGAACTGATTTTCATGGTTAAGAAGTGTAGAATGAGATATTTCATGATGTGTCCATACCCATTATTTTTAAAAAAGGTACTGGTATTGCTCAAATATTTTTGACTAAAATAGATTCGCTTTTTCTAAACTGACCATAGCAATTTTTATAATAAATGTTATAGCATTCATCTGAGAAATGTGTAAGGAGAAACTTAAGGAACCACAATTTCTGAGACTTTCCTCTCTTTTCACATTTTTCTCACATCTCTGGTAGGAAACTTATATAACACTCAGTTACTGACAATCTCAGAGCCTAGTTAGCATGAATTTCTCCTTCATTTGCTTGGCCACAATTTTACTTTTTATAAAGAATAGAGTAGGAAATTTTCAATAATTAGCATATATAACAATGCAAGAAGTATAAAATTAAAATAATTACATTTTCCTATTGTATAGAAAGTTGTAAATTTTATGTGTAGGGCTTGGGCCAAGATCATAGAAGTCTGAAATTGGAGTCTTTACACAATCCGCAATGAATCAGGTCCATAGTGTTCACTGGTACATAAGTACTGTGGTGATGGATGGTTGTGAGAGAGGGAGAAATGTGTTTATTAAAAATCCATTACCACTGACTTTCCAGTTTTGACCAGTGTCTCAAGGATGTATTATCTAGAGAAGACCTCCTTAAGTCACCAAGGGAACAGCCAGAAGCCCAACTGGCTAAAAGTTTATAGGAATCCCATTAAGGACAGTCAAAGCTCAACAATTCTACGCCCTACATGATTGGCTTACAGGGATCATTACTAATATGAGTTAAAGTCCTGAAGCTGGAATTTAACTTAGAGTGTGAACAGAGCCAAGTATTTTGTTACTTCCTATATTTTCCCTTTTCAGGTATTGATATTAACCTCAATACCTAGCACTGAAGCACTGAATCATTCCCAGTGGCACCATCATGTATGACAAGGCATCGATCTTTTCACGAAAACTTGCCTCAC
>NW_005842337.1:444898-446022 GCF_000455745.1 Alligator sinensis | reverse complement strand
AAGAGCTGTGACCTAATGTGACCAAGATCTACTCTTTTCTCCTGGAATTATTTGCCGTGTCTACAATCAAACATGCAGCTTTCAGATCAGACTCCTTAATCATCTATAGACTTACCAGTGATTTCCCTGTTTCCTGAAAGACTATCATTTTCAAATCAAAAGATTGCCAATGGGATTTTCCCTTCACCTTACCTCTTTCTTTCAAGACATGCCTTATGTGCCACATGAGTAAATATTTGAATAATTTCTCTGTGACCTAAAAAATGATTTGATCATTGCCATTCACTATGTCCTGCCAAATGATTGTGCCACCCAGTTAAATTAAATCTATTGCCTGTGATCCTAAATGAATAAGTGAGTCAGCTGCCAAGAAAAAGGAATTGGAAAACAAGGATTACTCATTTCTCTGCAATTGAGCATGTTACAGTTCTTGACCCTTCCTGCATTTTAAAAAATGACTTTTAATTGCTGTTAAATTGTTAAGTAAAAAGATTTTGATTTCTATAACTCTTCTGAGAAGTTTTGCTTGAATTAATCCTGCTATCTTTCTTGCTTCAGGCTATGACAACAGTTCCATTTAAAAGTGGATACTATGTGCTTTGGGATTTAATCAGGAAATAGGAAATTAGATTGTAGGACTTGATGACTGTAATACCATGATGAATTTTGTCCTCTCGGTCTTCCTCCTCCCTCTCCTGCAGTCCTACATGGCTCAACCTCTCCTTCCCTCTTGCTTTCAGTCCCAGAGAGAGACAGAGACAGAGACAGAAAGAAAGGAGGAGAGTATTGTGTTAACAAAATCTATATTTAAAAGAAATCCCTGAAAAGAAAGGTGCATTACACATTTATTGGGAATGGATGAACATTTATTGCTGTGATTCTCTGGGATCCCTGCTGATCCTATATCATGGCATCATAATTTACAGGGACTGCTCAAAAGCTTGCAGAGATTTTAAGAAGCCTGAACAACTGAAAGACCTTTCAAGAGAGGATAATCCAACAGACAAATTAAAAAAAATCAATATACAGTTTCCACTGGGCCAATTAATCCCTATTGAACTTTTGAATACAGCTAACTGCAATGCACCCATCCTGAGATGTACTGAGGCCAAGTTCAATGAGGA
>NW_005842337.1:435123-444867 GCF_000455745.1 Alligator sinensis | reverse complement strand
GCTGAACATGTGGTTGTGGTTGACAGTTTTTTATTTATAATTATTAATATGATACAGCTTCAATTTACAACTCAGCTCTTAACTTCTGAGGGTAAGGGCATATCTGATCCCCTTAGAATAGCATATAATTCTTATATTTAATATTAAATTGCAAATAATGTTATCCTGTAGCAGTCTGATATTAAGGACTGGATGTTACCAGTGCCAGGACAATGGGAAACATACAAGAAACTGGAGAAATAAATATATGTGATGCAGTGAACTGAGGAGTATGGTGACACGGGGAAGGTTTTCTCTATGTCAAGTAAATGCACAGCTCAGAAGGCCACGTCCCACGTTCCCGGCCACTGGAGCAAGAGGCTGAGCTGAAGAAAAGCCAATTCAACAATTGAATTTCCAGCTTAGTGCATTGAAATGGAGAGAGGGGGCCCAAATTTGGTGACATGCTTGTGACATAATTCTCAGAGAGCAGGAAAGTATCATCAGGAAAACTATACAAAGAGGGAAATGATACAAGCTGGCTGTCAGGGAGGGAATTTCCCACCCTACAGTCAAGCATGTCTCAATCTGCCAACAAGCAGTAGGTAGACATAAAAATAAATGAGCATAAGAAAGTGTTGGAGAGAAGTATGATAATCCCTTTATCCTCTTTTCATTTACACGTCACTTTTTTTAGAAGGTATTTTATGGGACAGTAGTTTATACCAGTATACGTAGTGGAAGTGGGTCAAATTCATGCTCGGGGCAAAACCAGTAATCAGCAGAGTTACTTCAAGAATAAAAAGCAGGTCATAGAGCAGTTTTAACAACTAGAGTGAATGAAACATGTCAGCAGGGGCTCCTGGCTCAGCAGGAGTGTATGAGGTTACCATGACTAAAAGTGGTGAGTACTGCAGAGGTTCATAATCCAAGCAATGAAACTTTCTCTAATTCTCTCTCTCATACTTTTTATTTCTCACACACATACTCTAGCAAGAGATTTGTCACCATACAGTTTAGAAGGCCTCATCTTGATGTCACACTCATTGGTTTGCACTAGGCAAATTTTAATGTACTGGTTTTGTGCTCATGCCTGAAAGAGAAGTGATGTAACCCCCTAATGTTTTTTCACAGAAAAGTTAATTGACCTCTCATTGTCATGTGGATTCATGACAAATAGAACTACCTTGAATTTAAAAATGCTGTGTTCATCTTTGGTTTAATTCCACATATTGAACGTCATAATTTCAAATTAATATAACCCCGCCTCTTCGAAATCATGACAATCTTTTTTTAGATGAACGTTCAGAATAGCTTCAGAAGAGCTGCTGAACTTTGATATGCTTCTCTCAAATAAGCATCCAGACTGTCTCTAAGACAAACCCAGACAACTGCTCTCCCTTGGAGCTTTCCCATCAGCATACATTGAAGAACTCGTAATTGATGTCACACTTCCAGGATGTAGGAACATATATTGAAATGAAGTGATTCAAAAAGGATTATGAGATTTTGATGGATAACCAAATAAACATGAGCTTGCAAAGTGCTGCAAGAGGGGTTAAGATGGTATGAATAGATGTATAATTAGAGGGTACAGGTGAATGGGGCTTTTTTACAGTGGCAGCCTCAAGACTGAAGTGAAGCCAATGTAGATATGACCATCAAGTATAAGGAGGTATGTTACACTTATTTATTGCATCTATTAAGAGACCATTTTTGACATACTGTATCAATTTCTGGATGTCATTTCCACAGATGAAAAAGGATGTTTACAAATTAGAAAGGACTCAGAAAGGACCTGCAAGAGAGAGTGTTAAGACTACCTTTCAGTGAAAACCTGTAGTGGCCAAGGAAAAGAGGTGTCTTAATCATGATCTGTAATTACTCACATTGGGAAAAAGATTTCTGATCATAGTTGGCTTTTTAATGTAGTAGATGATAGAAAGCTGAAGCCAGACAAATTCAAGCTAGACACAGAAAACAACATTTGTATGGTAAGGTTACAGAGCCACTGGAAGTTATCTAAGGATGGTTGAATTCTCTATTACTGGCGTCTTAAACTCAAGAATGGACATCTTTCTAATAGACATGCATTACCCTGGCCAAAAGTAACTACACATAATTGAGCAAACACTTGCTGAAATTCTATGGTCTGTGATATGCAGGAAACCAAAGTATGTGAATATAATGTTTCTACAGACATTAAAATTTCAGACATTAAAAATATCTGAACAACAACACATGCTCTGAATAGTGGCATTTGTATAGAAAAATATTCGCCCTTTTTTGCATCATCTGCAGGATAGCTTGCTTCACCCCTCAGTTCAGCAGTTTTTCAGTAATACATCTGTTCTGTATTACAAGTTGTCCCATAAGAGGGAAAAGGAAGTTGATTACATAACTGGTGTTTGGACAGTTTGGTAGCTGTTGGCTAAACTCCTTTTCTCTCGTATTCCTAGGGCTCCATCAGGTAATATCCATAAATAATTAAAATAGCAATGGTCGGGTTATGGGACAGTTGTCTCCTTTAAGAGAACCAGATCATCTGAAAACTAAAGAATTCATCATCACATGAGGTTGAATCCTGGAAGATGATGATATCAGTCGGAGCCAAGAGCACGCAACATATGGCTGAACCAAGCCTATGCTTCTCTTAAGAGAGATCCTAAATTATCTAAGTGCTTCAAGTTCAATAGGGAGCTGTTTTAAATTTCTGAATAGTTTCTTTCTTTCTCATTTTCTGTTAAATAAGCAGCTTGTTTAATCCCTGCTCTTGCTCTCCCTGACAATATTTATTGGTTCCACTAAGCAATGAAATAATCTTAGTGCCCATATTTCACAGAGCTGTTCCCAGAAAAGACAAGAAATTGTGGTGAAAAGAAAGCACCCAAAGCCATTAATGCATAGGAGATAGTGCAGTGGCTACCCATAAAAATGAATAGTAGTTCCAGTTTCTTAGCCTTTTGCTTTATAAATGTCTATGTAGACACTGACTAAAATGCTTGGAATTCGAGGACATGCACAATTTAATTCTCAGCAACTGCTCCTACAGGGAGTTGGCTGTTACCATATATTTTCATCTCCATCTGCCTTCTGTCTGTTCCTAGCAGTTTGGAATGTATTTCTGCATGTCCATCTGTGTCTGGGGGCAGGGTCAAATAATGGACATTGTGTGGCAGTCTTTTGGCTTTGGTCATTCATGAAAACCAAGGATCTATTGGCACATAGGTCTTTAATCAATCTAGAATCTCCCACATTTAACTTGTCAGCTCTCCTTTAAACCTTTTCTTGAGGTCTGAACATGCAGTCATTGATGTCATGGAGTATTGCCAAATAAGGGGCATAGAACTGGGAGTTAAGAAACTGTATGGATCACAAATGTTTTAAAAATCACTGACATAATAGAAGCTGCAGTTCTAGTTTTAGAGAGAGAAAGTGGAAGTTTCAAGTGTTCCTTTAATAATCAATGTGCCAAGTCATAGGAAGTCAGTACATATTATCAACATCGCAAAGCTAAAACATGGGTCACTGCATGTTGCTGAGGCACCATTATATCATCAAGTGATGCGGTCCTCTAATGAGCAGTGGGTGACAGGGGCACCAACCCCAGGTACCCACTTAGAAGGGAACATAAAAATGCCAGCCACCACAGCCAGCCTAGCGCCTGCCCCTGCCTCCTCCCCCACTGCTGCCAAAAGCACAGTCTCTGGTTGGTTATACCTCTTGGATGATGTTAGTGAGGATGGCATTTACAGTTTTACAGACACTGGAGAGGTAGGAAAATTAGGGCAAGTTCATGGCCAAGGACACTGTGGAAAAATAGAGACCTGAGTGGAAAAAAAGCTGGAGGATTTGTGCTTGATGCTGTTCTTCATGCTCACGAGATGCACTCCACCCTTTGAAACATCTAGGTAAAGTTTTGGAAAATCACTTTCAGTGACTACTTGAAAATTTCCCAGCGAGGAGTTCTAAGAACCACGGGGCGCATCTACACATTCTTTAATGTGCTTTAGGTAATGCACATTAAATTTAGTACCTCCATTGTGAGGTACAATAAAAAGGTTCATTAGCTTATTTTAATGAGCATTAGCTAAAGAGCACAGTTTTTTTGTGATGCTTTAAGGCTCATTAAAATAGGCTACTGTGCATTAAAGCATGAATGGTGATTCAGAGAGCTCTTAAAGAATATCTACTCTCTGGGTACACCTACACAAGATGCTGACTGCACAGTAGCCGAATAATACTGCGCAGTAGCACATCACCGCATGCGCGGCACTAATGCGCTATTGCACAGTATTCTTAAGCTACTTAAGTAGAGTCACTTAAAAGACTTTTGCCAGCACTACTGTGCAGTAACTGTGGCTACTGCACACTTATTTAGTACTTGATTATACAAATAATAAATAAATGCATAGTAACAACTGTGCAGTAGCATCTCATGTAGACACACCACCTGTAAACCATCTGGCATCAATCCAGGTGGTTGGCTAATGCAAATGGTGCATGTCTGTATTTCTGCCAGCCACTCTTTGGGGTGACTCATATGCATCCTTTTTTGACAAAGCTAGTAAGTATAGTTCCTTCACTCAGAGAAGTTCAGGGAAAGCATTTGTGTCTGGCTCAGACACAGGAGATATAGCTGGTAGAAGTTAAATGATCTTTTAGAGTGCCATTGTGTTACAAAATTGAAGCCAGCAGGTATGCTGAATTTTTGCAGCCTAGAGTCTTTTTTTTTTAGTCCATATTTTTTACAGCCAAAGGAATGAACTGAGCTTTGCTCTGCACTCATGCTGAAGGCCATCTCTTAGTGAACCCAATTTTGAAATGGCATCTGGTTAATTAAGGCTGGGAAGTAAAAAACAGTAAGATGTGCTCCTAGCCATGCCTTTCCATTGTGGGCTATGGCTACAGAAACTGATGGGCCTCGGCCATGCTAGACCAATGGGCCATGAGGCTTGAGATGGATCTTTGTCCCTTTTTTGTTTGCACTTCTGCTGCTTTAACATCGAACATGTACAATAACTTGAAGTTCTTCTCTTCTCTCCTTTAAACCTAATTGGGAAAAAGTACTTCATAAATCTAAGAAGTTGATGCTATTGATAAGTAGCTTGCTTCACTGGTCTGACACCTCTTAGAGTTGTTTCTTGGAAGTCCTTAGGGATTTACATTTTCCATACTTAATGAGGGTTAAGCAAAGAAAGAACATGGGTAAAGATATCAGTTTGAATTTACTAGCTACCTTAAATCAGGTCCACAGTAACTGGTACTGATAAACCTTTTCTTTTCTTGTACTTCTTTATTATATACATATTAACTAGAAGATAGAAAGCTTGTGTAGACACATCTGTTTCAAAACCGCATATCCTTGCCTTTTGTTTGTTTACAATCCTCATTTAGGCATCAAACATGAGGCTTTCAAAGCTGTAGAGGGAACATAGCCATCCTAACCTTGGCAGTATCAGAAGTTTCACCTTGTTTTCCCACCTTCGTGGTAGGATCAAGACCAGGCACACTGTCTCCCTTCCTTCAGGATGAATGGCCTCCTTGTGGGTTAAAATATATTGTGACATCATCAGATCTGAATGAACAAACTGCTTGAAAGTGTTTTTGTGGCAACTTCAATGTAATGGTTTTTTCCTTCTTGTTCTGTCTCTTCTCTCCAAGATGAGTGGCGCAAGCTAATGTATGTTTGCAGCTCATATTAACCCCAGAACTGTCAAGTCCATTAGATGTTCCATTAAAACCTGATCGTTCCAAGAATGTACAGCAGGTTGTTCTTCTGTTTGCAACTCACACCAAACAGCATCCATGAGGCAGTGACCCATATGCAGCAATTCTCACGCCTGGCTTTCTTCTGCATTCTCCAGTCTATATTTAGCATTCTTAGTGATGCATTTGGCTTGGAGCAGACCTCAGCTGCAAGGATCTTTGCATTGGCTAGTCTCGCAGCATCCTTTACTTAATGAACTTGCAAGGCAGAGAAGCATGGCTTTTCCCAGCAGCTCTGAAGGACCCTCCAGGCTTGCTCAGCAAGGGTGACTTCACAGGGATAGCATATAACTTATTTGCATCTATGTGGAGGAGAAGAGATTCTGCTAAGAATCCATTCCAAATCTTTTTCAGCAATTACAGCTACAATGTCAGCTTTGGCTTTACAGTGTCTGCACTGTAAAACCCAGAACAGTTGGATTGCAGTTCTTCCTCCCTTCCCCCCAACCCCCTCCCCCACCCCCTTTTTTTTTCTTTTCCTCTGATACTTTTTTTCGGAACACTGACTTTCCAGCTCCAGGCAAAACATCCGCTGCTATTTTTCTCTTGATTTTCAAGGATCACCTCAAGTGAAACGTTGAGGCATTTTAAGAACAAGAGCATTTATCTGTTCTATTTATATAAACCTTGTGCATTAACCCCTAAAGCACTGGCTGGATTAAAAACTGGACAGCAAATTGTGTGATTTTTTTTTTTCCCCTCCGTCACACTGACAGAGTAAAGGGAGCTGCTTAGTCATCTTTGAATCTTGCTTAGGGAGATTTCTGGTGAAAGAATTGTCTCGTCTGCTTTAAGCAGAGGCTATATGATCTTTGGGTGAATAGTACAGTAAGCTGAATGGGTTATAAATTCTAATTTGCAAACATCTCTGCTGTGGCTGAAAGCTATTTGAATAATCTATCATCACATATGGTATGTATACAGGATTTACCCCTTGTGACACTGGGCCAACCCGAACACTGGTGTAACTCAACTGGAGCATAAGTATAGAACCAGCTCCCTCTGTGCAAACCTCTTTGGAAAGGGTGTAACATAAGCCTGCCGTGGGTGGCCCTGTTCACTCTAGGGTTTCCTTTATACTACAAAACGGTGTCCTCCCATTCTCCCTAAGTTCACAGTTATGCTTACTGTGGTCAAGACTTAGTACACAGAAAATTGTCTTTACTTACTGTTCTAAGCAGAGGTTGCATGGTATAAAAAAATCTGCACCAAAGATTTGTCATTGCTATCACCTGTGAAGATACATTGGTGGTGAATTACAGCTAAGTCCTGATTCTGATTTCAAATTTGGTTTATGCTTGCATCCTCCACTAAGGTCAATAGCCTTCCTTCTGCTAGTGTCACTCCAATGAGAATCAGACAAGAAGCCCAATATAGAATTAACACACTTTTCTTCTGGTTCACACCAGGTCAATTTGGCTGCTGTGTTTACAGACACAGATAATGGGACCTCAGGGAACACTTTAATTTCCACTAGAACCAATAAGAATAAATCAGAAACAAATTAAAGAGGAACAGACATGGAAATGCATGTTCTGGCAAGTGCTATTCAATATGGGGACCCATCAAAATGGTATTTAAATTCCTGAATAAGTGAGGCCAGAAGAATGAGCCGAATTAATTCATGACGGAGAATGTCCACAAGGGATGATTTTGGTCCAGGATGTCAGAAGCTTCTACATGGTGCTGCAATATAATGGCATCCTTTATTGTAGAGCAGAAATGAAGGAGAGTCACCCCAATGATTTCACATCTCTAATACTGATATGGGTTCTTTTCCCACCTAATAGCAAGTGAAGGGGGAAAATACAAGCATGATGATTGGATGCCTCCTCACAGGTTTATATATGAAAATGGTTTATTTTTGAAAATGCAAACAAGCTTCCTGCAAGACTTGCCAAGTTGCCAATGTTCACAGACTTCTAACACCATCCCATTTGCTGCTTGCTGGCCCTTGGAGGGACTTTCTGCTTGAGCTGCCAGTCAAGCAGAGATTAAAACCTCAAACACTATGTTCAGCAAATTGCATTGTTGTGACACAAACTGACAAAATGGTTAAGACTCACACACTATCTTCAGCTTGGGAATAAAACATTTATAAAGCTGTGACTGCATGGGTTAGAGATGGAATGCCTCTTGCAATACCTCAGCACTTAAATTCACACCATTTAAGTTACAATCACAACCTATTTTGGTTACAGTCAGGTGAGGCTTGTCCGCTAGGATATTTTATAGTGGCTTTTCATACCAGTGGGTTCATAGAAAGTACCAGGTACAAAGAACAACCCAGTTTAATTATTTGTTAAGGGCTGGAGATGCACTTGATCTTAGCCCAAAGGCTGAGGAAGAGACCCTCTGAAGGATGTTAATTTTATTTCAGATGCTGTTTGGAAAGCAGAGGACATTTTTTTTTAAACAGAGTGGTTTTGAGTTTCCTTAACATATGGGTCATGCCTAACATTTAGCATGTAACATGTAAACACGGAGAACCTACAGGAGGGGTTTTAAATCTTATTTTTAAATTTTAAAATATTTTTAAAAATATTTCCTTTCTGAAGAGGAGGAAGAATACACATGCCCATCATCATACAATCAGCAGAAGATTGGGGGGATTATTTTTCCTCTCACAAAAGAAGAGGTAGACTTAGTCTGGTCCCTGAAATAAGCTATTTTCCCTAGGATCCTGGGAAAACATCCTTTTGGATAAAGAGCAACACATGCTCACCTGTGGGAATGCATGTCTGTAGTTGCTCAAAATACATGAAAGCAGAGGGATGTCAAGAAAAGACAAAGGACAAGCCTGGGGTCAATGAAGTAGGGACCAGGCCAAAGTTTTTGGAGGCACTGATGAGAGGAATTGATTTTGTGAAGTGGTGAATGCTTTTTTAGAGGTGCTGACTGCCATCACCTCCCACTGAAGTCACACCTGCTAAATAAACTCAGCAATTTTTTAATACACTTGGTAAATATACCAGCTACGTCAAAGCAATATCCAGTTTGGACTGCTAAATGACACATCATCTGTAGTTTTACATCTAATCCTTGACCTGCTGATATTTCCAATATTTCCACCAACCTGATAAAATTAAGAGTCAGACTGCATGAAGCACTTCATAAACTTATGATTTTTCTGGAAAAAAATAAAAGCAAAAATGATCCAAATAGATATGCTTAGCTGACATAAAAGGACAAACTACAATGATCCAGAACAATTTCAAAGTATTTGTTCCGTTCTTAATGATTATTTCATTATATACACACAGTATATATACAACATAATAAGCATCATTCAAATGCCCTTGTATTCATCTAGCAGTTTGCTTTATTATACATGCAAACTAATAAATATCACCCTTTTTTTTCTTGCATCTCTATTAAAAGCCAAAGTTTTCAGTGTTAAAATGGAAGTACCATGAATTCAATTATTCTTTCATAGAGCCATGAGAAGTATAAAATGAAATATTAGCAAATGAACAGAAAGCCTTACCCATAAACTTCACTATAATAAAGATTACAGCTTCATTGTAAATTGACTTATAAATAAAAGAAATTTAAACAAAAGTCAGACTGAAATTAATTTACATGCATGTCGCATTATTTATTTTAACAACATGTGTTTGTTTCCTGGAGTGAAATGTCTGTTAAATGCCTTCCTTTAATGCATTTTTTGCTCAGTAAACTTCTTCCCAACAGAGATACCGATTAACAGCCAGACTTAAATATGAGCACAACAACCAAGCAGAGGATGTTATCCTGCATTCATTCTCAAACCCAAATTCCTGTCTTAATCTCTGATTCCTCAAAGATTTATGTATATACTTAACTAGATGATTGCCAAACCTCCCTGTGATGTCAAGGCCTCAGGAAGCAGTCAGTTGACATTGCTAGCTCCTGTTTGACCTGTCCTCCCCATCCATGAACAGAAGGTTTTGTTTTCTTCCTTTTGTTGTATTCGTTTTTAGTCACACTGGAGCTATACCGGCTTCTCCCCTCACA
>NW_005842337.1:428684-435092 GCF_000455745.1 Alligator sinensis | reverse complement strand
TCCCACCCTCTTTCCCCCTCCCCACCCATCCCCTCCTCATCTGGGAATAGAAGGTATGTCAGGGAAAGGAGGAAATAGGAGCAGAGTTAAAATACCCATATTCTCACTTTATGGTTATATAGGGATCCTGACCACATGTAAGTTAGGGCAACCCCTTACATGATTGACTGTACATAAGTACTGGGTCATTCACATGCTACATGTTGAAGAAATTCACAGCAATTTCTTCAACAAACCCAGCAATAACTTTCCAGACATGCACAAAAAATAGCTCAACTAGAAGGTTTTATATTCATTGTTACATATGGCAAAAGTTCAATGTGGTTTTGTTGAAGATTGAGGTACAAGGAATGCTATCTTCATGGTATGAATGCTTTCAGAGAGGGCAGCAGAAATAAGGAAAAACCTTTTCTTGTGTTTTATTCATTATACCAAAGCTTTTGATAGAATCAAGCATGAAGAGTTAATGAAAATGCTGGAAGTATTGGATATCAATGGTAAAGACTTGAGAATTTTAACAAACCTCTATTGGGACCAAACTGTAGCAGTGAAGATAGAAAATGAACTAAGTGGTTTCATCCAAACTAAGAGAGGCAGGACTCTCTTTTTTCACCTTACTTGTTCAACTTGTACGCTGAGAAAATATTAAGGGAGATTGGGGATTTACCAGGGCTGATCACTGGTGGACAGAATTTGAACAACTTGCATTATGCTAATGACACAGTCTAATATCTGATTCAGAAGAGAAGCTGCAAGGAATTTTAAATAAAATTGTTAGTGAAAGTGAGAAGAAGGGTCGGGTCTAAGTATTAACTGTAGAAAAACAGAATGCATGGTAATTACAAAGAAAAAGATCATTCTGGTATTCAACATCAAAGTGGAACAGGAGCAGATAAGGCAGGTCAATAAATTTAACTACTTGGGAAGCTGGATAACATCAGATGGTAAATGTGATCATGAAATAAAATGGAGAATAGGAATGGCAAAAGACATGTTTCTGAAAATAAAAAAGATATTGGTAAATAATAAAATTTCTATGGGGATGAAGTTAAGAGTTATGTTAAGAGCTATGTTATACCAGTCTTTATGTTGCATCACAACGCTGGACAATATTGCCAAGTATGGAAAAGAGAAGTGAAGCAACTGAGATGTGGTTCTTAAGGCGCATCTTGAAGGTATGTTGGAAAAGTCACACTTCAAATGAAGCTATTTTGTTAAGAGCAGGCTGCAGGGGGAAGCTGCTGATTAACATCAGAAAGAGACTGTTGGGATTTCTTGGACACGTTATGAGAAAAGAGTAAATTGAAAGTCTGGTCATAACTGGAAAGACTGAAGGAAGGAGAGGTTGTGGAAGACAGAGGTTAACTTATGTCAAGAGTTTATCTAACTGGATGAATGTATTGACACTGGAAATTCTGTATGCCTCAAAGAGAAGGGATCTGTGGAAGACCATGGTCACCAACGTCCTGTTTGGATATGGCACCAAGAGAGAGAGTTACATGCTGCAGCTTGGATGGAGTCTAAGGGCCTTGTCATTTTGGGCAGCTTCTCTGATCCATGCTACCCAGATCATGTTACATGTAGCCCAGAGTGGCTATCCCTTAGTGTAACACGATCTGGGTAGCATGGATCAGAGGTAATGCTGCCCTGGAGTGGTGTAACTTTAAGCCACCGAATGAATGCTTAAAACTAGTTCAGTTTACTCCTCCTTCCTCCCCACCCCAACACTGGCTGGGATTGGGCCCATTGCCTCCACCTTACCCTCTCCAGCACCCCGGATCCTTGCTCAGTGCCCCAGTTACTCATTGCTCAGCCTGGAAAACAGCAGCAATTAACCCTTCCCTGCCTGCTCCCCTGAGACAGCCCGGTCAGGGGCAGGAGGAGGGGGAGAGAGGGAGCAGGGGGAGAAGTCCCAGGGGCAAGGAGAAACCGGGGAAGTGGCAGGGGGCAGAGGTGAAGCCCAGGATGAGAGGGCGGGGAGGATTTCTTACCTTTCGGGTCTCCAGACTCCAGCTGGCCTGAAGTGTGAATGCTTCAACCTGGAACTGGCACTAACACTGATCAACATTTGTGTGGCTCATGGTGTAACGTGTAACAAGGACTGAAATGAATGGAAACAAGATGAATTTTCCATTTTGAAAACAGTTTGATTTGCCTCTTTTCCATATTTATAGCTCCCATCCTGAAATTGTTACTCAGAGCTTAATTCTGAGAAATGATCCTATCCCACAAGTACCATTGGTTGACTACGAAGGAACTAGTCATTTGATTAATTGCCGCACATTTTGAACCCAACCACTGAGAGTGTTGTTTTACCTGTGTCTGTTCTGGGGGATTGTACCCTATGTAAATCACCAAAATGTAAAAGTCCAAGTCATTAGACCTGATTTTCATGAGCCCTGTGTAAACCAAGCATAATTCAGTTGAAATTTTTATTGTGGCATAAGCCTAAAGCTGATATGAGATGCAAATCAGGATGACTGTCTACTGTGAAGCGCTCATCCAATACTAGAATTGGCTATTATTAGCAAATTGTAACAAAACTATACATGTATTGATACCAAGACATGCAGTTTTATTTGGGTTTACCCAATTCCACTCTTTTCTGGCTGTGTGCAAGTTCCTCTGGAATTGGAAAGAACAACTCTGGCTAGTACAAAGCACAACACGTTTTCTGCTCTTCAATTGACAAATGTCGTATAAACAAAAGGCACCAGAATTAAGATTTTAATTAATGTCATTGGATCCAAAGGAATAATGCCAACTGAACAATGCATTTCTGATAGGACCAGATATCTGTCAGCACTCTAAGACTGTGGGACCTTACATGAACAAGAGCTACTTGAGTGAGCAATGGTCTGAGGGCATTCAGTGCTTCACAGAATCACTCCCTAAGTGTGACAATAGGAGTTAATGTGTGTAGAGGTCTATTGACCCCTGTTTAGCTGCACTATGTGAATGCCAGCTACTGGAGACACTTGAAGGTTATGATTCCCATCTTGTATCTATTTTTACCAGTAGAAAAAAGGCTTTAGGAAGGTAGCAGTATTGCCACTCTAAGAGTTATTGCAGGACACGACTGCAGGCAAAAATTAATTCCACGACTGCGTTAATTAGGAATGATACTTTTTTTTTTTTAACTAGCAACTACACTGCTGGCAGCTGCCACTGCTAATGGGGGCTGTTTACAAAAACAAGTGTCCAAGATGTGATCCATTTCTTAGTCACAATGTTTACCCTCTCAGACAGATGTGATAGCTGTCCCTCTGCTTCCCAGAGCTCAAGACACAGGACAGGTTTGTCCTATTAGCCAAGGCTTCTCAAATGTGACCTGCCACCCAGAAACAGCAGAAAATGGGAAAGGCAAGTCCCACTTTCACCAGTCCCATCACAGTCACAGGAAGTAGACTGCATAGAGCGTGCCCATCTGATCCCACCTCTTCCTATCAATATACTCTTTCCTCCTTGATGTCATGCTTGATGTCAGTTTCATCGGCCAGTCTCCAGATGTTTTATACAGGAACGAAGCAAAATTAACACACGTTACAAAATTGGAAAATGAGGCTCCCACATGAAGTAGCTGACCTCTGACCATGGGTCTGCTACCCCTTGAACCTAAATGTATCGACCCCCAGCGCTGTAATCAATGGACACATTTGTTGCTTGTGATTAGAGCATTCTATCTTGTGGCAACAATCAAGGGTTTTCCCCCTTTCTTCTCTAAGGGCCTTGTTGTATGTTATACCGGGGTGGGCAAAGTCTAGCCCATGGGCCGAATCAGACCCTCAGTAGACTTAATTTCCCAGCAACCTCTGCTCACTTCACTGTGGCCAATTTCCATGGCGACCAGCCCCAATAGCACTGTCAAGGTGCACGGCTGGGTTAGGAGCTGCTTCAGGGCCGGGATCTTACGGCGGTGACAGCGTGGTCTGGAGCTGGGGCAGAACTGCGATCCACTGCCCACATGCCCCAAGCAGGGGCATGCAGGCAGCAGATCGTAGCTGTGCCCTGGCTCCAGACCACACTGTCACCCAGCCCTTGCCCCAGAGCAGCTTCCCTCCCCACCATGCACCCTGCCAGTGCTGCTGGGGCTGGTCTTCATGAAAATGCTGGCCCTAATGGAAGGGAGCTGCTGGGAAAAAGAGTTCAGCCACTGGCAGGATCCACCATTTTGCCTATCCCTGTGTTGCACTGTGAGCTCCACAAATGTTGATTGGTGTTAGTGCTAGCTTGACCTTGAAGCATTCACGCGTTCAGGCCATCAGGGGCTTGGAGGACTGAAAGATAAGAATCCCCCCTTGCCCTCCCGTTCCAGGCTTCCCCTCTGCCCCCACCCCCTAGGGCTTTCTGGGCTCCCCACTACCTCCAGGGCCCTCTGCACCTTACTTGTGGCTGCCCATGCTTTCTGTCCCAGGGAAGCAGGCAGGGAAGGATTATCCTGCCTGCCCAGCTCCTGCTGCTGCCACTACCAGGCTGCTGCTCTTTTCAGGGCTGAGCCCATCTTAGAGAGTGGCAGCGGCAGCCAGGTAGGCATATTACCCTTCCCTGCCTGCTCCCCTGGGACAGACAGCAGAGGCAGCCACAAGTAAGTGGGGAGGGATAAGGCAGGGGGGCAGTGAGTGAAAATCTGGGGTTTCAGGGAGCAGGAGAGAGAAGTGGGCCAATCCAGACCAGCAGGGGAGGAGAGGCAGGTGGGGCATTTACACTGAGGTGTAGCCTAGATTGGTTAGTGTAACAAGGATCAGAGATAATCCTGCCCTGCAATTTGGGTAACCAGCCATCCCTAATTGGTTGGGACAATCCTGGAATGGGATCATCAAGTTGCAGTCCCAGATTGAATGACTCTGGGAGAGCATTTGTCCTGGATTTGCAGCATGGTGCAGGATCCAGGATTCCCCTTGCAGGCTGTTAGCATTCCAGCCTGCAAGGGGCTGTTGGGAGTGGGACACAGGGGGCACTGCATGCATATGCACATCAGCACACACGCACGTGGCTGGGAAAGAGCCAGGCAGCCTAGAGTGCAGCTGCCTACAGGTAAGTCTATGGGGGGCAGACGAGGTATGGGGGCACAGATCGAGGCCCCCATGGTGAGAGGGAGAGTAGGGCAGGGACTGGGGCTGGGAGTGCTGCCCAGCCAGGGCAGCACATGGGGCCCCAAGGCTAAGGCAGAGACCAGGACAGCCATGGACAGCTCATTTCAGGGGCAGGGTGGGGAATGGCTCCCCACCACTGCATGCACTCCTGGGAGCGCTGTGGGGAGGCAGAGGTGGAATTGTGTATGGGGCGGGGGGGGGGGTTCAGGCGAGGTGCGGGGAGGGGAGTTCAGGCTTCCTGCTATAGGCTTGGGGCTTTCTGCCCTGCTGCCCCCCCCAAGAGCCCCACATCAGCCTTGTGTCCTCTGTTCTCCTGGCAGCAGCCAAGGTGGTGGCAGCATGGAGTTGTGCCCCCTCACCCCAGCTGCCAGGGGGTGCACAGCCAGTGCTGAGCTCCTGGTAGGAGGATAGAAGGGCAGGGAGCCCCAATGCCACAGCAGGCAGCCTAGCTCTGCACCCACCTCATTTGGCTCTGGTCTGGCTGTGCTGCCAGAGAAGGGAGTGGGGGAGGCTGCCATGTGTCCTGCTTTCCAATTTGCAAAAGGTGGTCACCCTACCTGCAGTGGTGTCATTGAGCAGCCTAAAGGGTGTTTGAAACTAGTTCCAGGTGTTAATGTGCAGACAATCCAGGTTTTGAGAGCTCCAGGAGCCTCCCAAAATTACCTTGTAATGAGGCCCTAATGACCTAATTAACTTCTCTTTATGCCCTTCAGTCAAATTCAAGTCCAAAAAACAAGTATAATTCCAGTGAAGTGGAGCTGGGCCAATTTACATCAGAGTTGAATTTAACCATACCTTCCTCCTGTTTGCAAACATAGTAATGTCCTCAGTTCCATCAACACAACAGGTCCAATTCTTCTTCTCATGCTCTTTTATTTCTTTAAGCAGTAAAAGCCTTTTGCCACCTCCTTGGCTACAGTGCTGCTGCAAGGTATAAGTCAGGGCAGAAGTATTTGCTATATTGTATACATGTAGCTGTCAGATTCTGCATACAGAAAAAGAAAGAGAATTATTTTCATCAGTTCTTTTCTTTACAAGAATTGGTTTTTGGAGTAGGTAGATTTGTATAATTCTCAGAAATTTAGGCTAGTCACGTACAAGTCCTTTCATTCCCTTTAAATCCTGTCTTTGCGCTGTATTAAACCTAACATAGTCTTATCAGCTCACCATCCAATTAGAGATGGATAATGCCTCTGCTTACTTACGAGCAGGGATCCTGGTTTTCACTGTTAAAAAATCTCAGATTCTCTGATAAAAAAATCTCAATTTCTCTGATAAACACCCCCAAATCCATTATTGAAATAAAAGCCCCCTC
>NW_005842337.1:420150-428674 GCF_000455745.1 Alligator sinensis | reverse complement strand
CACCCCCAGCCCCCTGCCACCCCCAACCCTGCTGAGGGGGGGTGGCTCCCTACTGCCGCATGCACTCCCAGGAGGCAAGGGGGAACCCATGCCCCCCAGATCTATGTGTTGGGTGGGAGCGGGATGCCCGCTGCAGGCTCATACTGCCTGTGCTGCTGCCCTCCCCTGGGGCCCCCGCCAGCCAGCAGTTGTGACTGTAGGGAACAGTGGGACTGCATGGGGAAGCTCCGCGCTGCTGCGAGCTCCATGCTGCCCTGGTGACATGTCCTCTGCATTACTCTCCAGTAAAATGAGAAATTCACCTTTACCCTGGTAAAGGATAAAATCCAGGGTTTGCTCTCTTTTTCCATGGGAAACGGAAAACCTGCTTATGAACCTCAATACTTCATGGTGCTTGTTCTTTAGAGCTCTCCAAGGCTTTTACTTTATGCAGAGTGCCCATCATCAGATGATGTGTTTGTTTTTTTCCATATAGGTCAACATAGTAGAGAAAATGACTTGAGAAAATGAGAAAATCTTCTGTGGTTTTCTGACTTCGACTATGGAAACTCAATTCAACTGCACAGTTTTCCCTGTCTCCCAAAGCAGTGGAACACACCATAATTGCTCGTTTTAAAAAATTAATTTGCTCTCCCAAGTAGACTGATTTAGTTATCTGTTATAATTCTCTTGACCAGACTTTACTTACAAAGAAGATGTGATGTCTGAATATTGTGGAAGCAATAGAAGAAGCTTCTGTGCATTTTCTGTATGGCTCTATTATATACCTGTACCTCTGAGAGATGGAAAAAGATATATTTATTGATTTGAAATTTGTCTTTGCACATTATCGTCACTCATGTCACTGTTAAACATGTATACATGTACGCTGCTGTGGGCTGACCAAACATTTCAGCATGGATTTGCATTTCAGTGTAATGTCTTTGGGTTTTTTCTTTCCTGAAAATTATGAGTGAATGAAAATAGGGTACTAGATCTGCAGCTGGTATAAACAGCACCACACACTTCAACTAGCTTAGTAAAATGTATACTAGCTAAGGATCTGGTTTACCTCTGTGTTTAACTTCAACACTATTTTATAGTCAAACTGGGTGTTCATGCCAGAGCGAGAATCCAGTTCCTTTCAAAGAAAAATGCTGTGTTTATGATTCATGCAAGTATAACAGGAAGCAAAGTACAAATCATATTTTACCTCCATAGCTACTGCTCAAAAGGTTATGCTCTCTGATGGCTATTCAAAGTGAAATGAGCTGGTTGCTTATATTCAGTTCAGAGGGACAGGGATCAACAAAACGATTGTCCTCTCTGCTGTGTATCTCAGCAGAAAGGCAAAGAATTGATTCAGCCAGTTACTCAAAAATGTGCTTCTTGATTTAACAGCAGAAAGAGTTTGTTGCTTTTTCTCATGTCTTCATGTTAACATTATAGTATCACCAGGTCATTCTTGAAGACAGAAAGTAGAAGGCACAGAAAAAGAAAAAAAGTTAAAGTATTTAAAATGTAATATATGAAGGGAAGTCTTCATTTTCACTGCATCTCTGTAGCTCCAGAGAGGCTGTACAATCCTGGTTTGGAAGGAACAATCCTGTTTGAAAGCCTTTTAACTTGTGTTAAAACTGTCTCTTTGGAGGAAAAAAAATGAGCATGTTAAAAGGAGATGGAATGGAGCTGTGTTTGATGTTCCCTGAAGATAAAGGCAGACAAATTCATCCAAAAGGAAGACAAAAAATGAGCAGAGAGAGAAGATACAGCTTTTGTTTCTGGTGCTGACCCTTACCTGCAACGCCTGAGGAGATATCTGTAAGCATTTTTATTTAGACTAATTTCACTTAGACGAAGAGTGGAGAAAAGGATATTTTAAAACATGAAGTTAAATGTGTGTCAGAATTTCACAAGGGTCCCCTTTTTCAAAATGGATTATAGCACTGCCAAACACTGGGGCACTGAAGTCTCGTAACTAATTTTATATCTTAGGATGCTCTATAGAGAATGTTCAAGAGATGTTGAAGCGCCGTGAAACCTGTGGTAGAGTCAGGAACAATGGCAATCCGTTACAATGCAGTGAAAGAAAGCATTCTGTCTTATTTTTGGCCCTGTAGGAATTGTTTGCCATTTCAAGTTATTCTTTCTTGATTGTATATTAAAGGCAATGTGAGGTGGCTTTAGCTCTTGTATGAGCTCATCCATTCAGAAAATCTTTTATTCATAATTTAAATAAAACATTTGGCTAGGAGTCAGTTCATGCAAAATTGCTGTCTCCCCATGTCTTCTGTAAATTCCTATGTGGGAACATCTCTTCCTTTTCTTCCATCTATGCACTGGCTTGCTTGCTTTTCTCTGAAAGATTGTAATAATTTATTAAAGCAATTAGGGCTAGAACTGCAAAGTTACAACAACAGTAGTTTTCTTCTGCATACCCAAAACCTTTTGAGAGGCCACAGCAATAGTGTAATTGGAACATGGCGTGATTATAATTATAGCAATATTATCTTCACTAATTACTAAAGACCCAAATCAGATCTGTTTTAAGCATGTACAACTATAATGCATTTGACTCATGCCTCGATTACAATTATTAATTGTATATATTACCACATCCTCTAGGAACTCCCCGTCATGGACTAGGGCATGAACAGCATGTGCCCCTGGTGGTTGGGGGGGCATGGCTGCTCTGGCAGCAGTGGTTGCATGGCAATGGTGGCGGGAGCCTGGCGGCAGTGAGAGGGGAGCTCCCACAGACGCTGCCGGCACTGTCAGCAGCAGCAGTGGGGAGCGCCGACCAGGGGTCGGTGACCACCCACAGGCGTCACCGGTGGCCAGCGGGGATTGCTGACTGCCCACAGATGCCGCCAGTGGTTTCGGTGGCGGGGTGGCAAGTGGCGACTGCCTGCAGGCGCCACTGACAGTGTTGGCGGTGCCTTTTTGCAGGGGGTGCACTGCCACACTCACACTCACCTACATGTCACCCATGGACTAAGGCTAAGATGTACTAGGCCCTGTACAAGCACAGAGATAAAAAAGGTGGGCCCAAGGAGCTTACAAGAGGCAACAGATGGCTGCCAAGAGATGGGAAGCATAAGGAAACAATGAAATAACATTGATCAGCACGATAGCGGTAGTTTAACTGTTCTCAATTTCCTCACAAGCATCTCAGCAAAGGAGAGCTCTACAGAGGGATTCGAAGAAGATCGGTGAGCTAGAGCTACGTGAGTGCTTTGTGGTGAGTTCCTCTGAAGCATGAGGAAGGCAGCATGGGAGAAAGCACAAAGGAACTTTTTTGAGGACCATTGAAACTGGCATCACAAGGTCACTGGAAGCAGCTGTCAGCTTCTCAATTATGAATGAGAAATGAGAGATAGCTTGAGGATGAGATATGAAGGAACTTGAAAGTGAAGACAAGAAGCTCATGTCTGAGGAACCAGAGAGGAGGGAGCCAGTGAAAGAATGCAAAGATATGGTATCCAGTAGGGGTGTGTGAAACAGGCCCTATTCGATTCGGATTCAGCCCAAATCAGAGACTGTGTTTTGATTCATTGATTCGGATCACTGTCCCTGATTCGATTCGGCCAAATCCAAATCTGAAAGATTCAATGCTGATTCAGAGAATCAGTGATTCAGACACAGATACAGCTTTAACAATTTAGTTTTTTCTACATACCTTGAGGTAGCAGGCTCGGCTTGTGATTGCTGTGATGCTGGGGTGCATGGAGCATCCCACAGAAGAGTGCTCCACATGCTCTCCAGTGGACCCAGAAGTGGACTGGAAATGGTTCTGGTCCACTTCTGGGTCTGCTGTTGAGTGCACTGGGGAACCTCTGCACTTCCGTGGGGCACTCTATGCACCCCAGCATTACAGCATTCACAAGGCCCTCTATATATCTAGAGATATATAGAAAAAACATTTAAAGCTGTCTCTATGTCTGAATTGCCGAATCTTTCCGAATCTCTACGAATCGATTTGGAGGGTTCTGATTCAATTTGGAAAGATTAAAGTGACTCTTGATTTGATTCAGATTCAGAGATTTGGCTACCAAATTGGGCTGAATCTCTGCCAAATCAAATCAGGGACCAAAGCTTCGCACAGCCCTACAGGTTGTAGGTGTATTGGTCTAGAGGCAAGAGGAATCAAAACTTGTGGAAGAGGTGATATCTTTTATTAGACCAACTAAATATCTAGTTGGTCTAATAAAAGATATCACCTCTTCTATGAGTTTTGCAAAGAGATGGGGTATATAGTCAAGGTAGCAGGCAATGAAAATGATGAAGTCCAATATAGGCAAATTAGTTTGTTTGTATGCTCTGTACTTCTATCCAGTGTTACCATTACAATCCATATTTCAATATCCAAGAAAGGGGCAGATTATGGAAATGGTGAGGGTCTAACCGTGGGAATCCAGGTTAAAAAAACATTAGTTACTTTGTATTTGGGAACATTGTCTGGCCTTGGCATTGTGAGATATACCCAATCATTGTGGCTGTTTGCAGCACGTGGACTCTAGTTACATAAAGGCAAAATGTAATTTATAAACTGTAAAAATGAAAACACTGCAGTTAACACAGCTCCAAAAAAAATCATTTACCTTATGATCATGCCTGACAATTTGCAGTGATATTCAATAAGGAAATTACCATAGCAACCTCAACAGCACCTGAGAGTCACCCTGGTGATTCTTAAATAAGCATATACCTAATGGGAAAAATTGATCCTTATCCAAGAAGAAAGGATGATCTTGTAGCAAAGACATTAGGTTAGAATTCGGGAGGGTTAAGTTAAGTTCTCATCCCTACTACAAGCTCGCTGTGTTTGACCTCACCCTAGGGACAGAAATGACACATAAACTGGCATAAGTGATGAGAACCCGGTTCAAATCTGTAACACAACAGAAATTCAGGGCACATAAACCACTTTCAAAATGGCCAGAACTGGTTTAAGATAAACCTGGATGGATGCAGTATCAGACTTAACTGATTTAAGTTAAATCCGTTTATTGAACTTCTGTCCTGGATCCCCTCCAGATTCAAGTTAACTCATAATCCCTAGCATCCCAGGATGCTTTGCACCTCCCCTACAACCTCCCCCCCCAGGGTGGGTGGGCTAGCTTTGGCCCAAGCTATCTGCCCCAGCCCAGCAGGAAGACATGTTCTAGCACCCCTCCCCGCAGCTTCTGGCTTGGGTCACTGTAAGCAGGTGGCTGCATTTCCAGAATCAAAAGTGAGTGTCTGTTCATTGCTTATCAGTTCAATCTACGCAGTTTAGACTAACCTGCAAAGATTGACTCAAGTCAGTTTTAGACTTTTTGACTGTCTGTACCTATCCTGTGATTGAGCTCCTTTTGGAAAACAACCACAAGACTGCCGTGAGGGGATCCAGACCACCGAATCTACATATCCTGGGCTGGCTGGGGTCAGACCAAGTTTAGATACTTCCCTATCGTAACGCCTATGGTCTTGCACTTTCATCTAACGCTTTATCAGCAGTGAGGGCCCTACATCCTGAAAATATGAACCATACCCCCCAAATCTTCTGAACATCAATTAAACATTCCTCCAAATGCTACCAAAGGTGTGAGTTTTGAGATTTGCAGTCTGCCTCCTCAGGGGCATATGGGAGGTGTAGCATTCAGCATGCAGAGACTTTGACAAGAGTCTCAAGCAAGTTATTCTTTACTTAGTTAACATGAGGCATACACGGATATAAACAAAATTGAATACCCTCAAACTAATATCTCTGTCTGAGTACCTCTGTCCTCTGAGGTACCCGGGATCCTTCAGTCAGCAGTTACTGGCTCTCTTGAGATTCCAAGTCTGCCTCCTGCCTCTCTATCTCTTCTTCAGGTCAGATCCCTTGTAAAATAGCTGAAAAGTTTCTAGGCAGACAAGGTTCTTTGGGTGAATCTGATATTTTTTATTAGACCAACTTAAATAGTTGGAAAAAATTATTTTAAGCAAGCTTTCAGGTTCAAAAACCCTTTGTCGAGCTGAGGAAGTTTCAGCAGTTGAAAGACTTCCTCAAGAACTGCACCATCAAACCTTTGCTTTACTTAAGATATATGGATGACATCTTCATCATTTGGGCTGAAAACCTACAATCTCTGATTGATTTCCATCAGAAATTCAACAATCACCATCCCTCCATCTGACTTTCTCTAAAATACTCCAGTACCAGCATCTCCTTTTTAGACACAATGATCTGTATCCAGAATGATAAAATACAGACCACAGTATACAAGAAACTCACAGACCAACATACATATCTGCACAGAACCAGCAATTACCCTAAACACACCAAAAAAACTGTGATATACAGCCAAGCCCTCAGATACCACCGCATTTGTACTGAAGAGAGCACCCGGGATCGCCACCTCACCAATCTTAAAAAGGCTTTCACCCAACAAGGACACTCCTCCAGAGAGATCGATCGCAAGTTTGAAAGAGCCACCCGGATACCATGTGAAGAACTGCTGCAGTACAGAAGAAAATAACCCACAAATCGCACACTCCTGGTTATGACACATCACCCCTCCCTCAAACCCATACGGAAAATCCTCAAACAATTTGCAACCCATACTAGAAAGAGACCCTATTCTTAAAAAGATCTTCCCAGAGCCACCCATCCTAGCCTTCAAACAAGCACCGAACCTCACTAACCTCATCACCAGAAGCAAACTCCCTCAAGCCCAGAACACACCAAAAGGATCCAGACCGTGCCATGACAAGAAATGCAAAACCTGCCAACACATCTCCACCAACCCCACTATTACTACACCCCACAACAGAGCCATCATCATCCCTGCATCTTACAGCTGCACCTCCAGAAATGTAATATATCTCATCCAGTGCACCAAATGCCCTGAGGGAAAATACGTAGGAGAGACCAAACAACAACTGCGCACCAGAATGAACACACACCGGAAATCCATCAAAGACAGGAATACCCAATTACCGGTGGGGGCACATTTCTCACAGGAGGGGCACTCTGTCTCCAATCTCTCAGTTCTAATCCTCCAAGGGAACTTACAAAACACTTCTCAGAGACGAGCCTATGAACTCCACTTCATCAACCTCCTGGATACTAAAAATCATGGACTAAATATAGACATTGGATTTATGACACATTATAACCTGCCTGACATCTGACTCCCCAGGTACCTCTCCATTATTCATCCCCTTTTCTTCCCCGCAACCCACCCTGTCTCTCACCTATCGATTCCACAATCTACATCTTCACTGACTGCCTATCTTGTTTGCATGCCAGCCTAGCCTCTGGCTTCTTTACTTCTCATTCTATCCAGGAAGAGCACACACCAACTGCTGAAACTTCCTCAGCCTGCTGAAGGGTTTTTGAACCCGAAAGCTTGCTTAATTTTTTTTTCCCAACTACTTAAGTTGATCTAATAAAAGATATCAGATTCACCCAAAGAACCGTGTCTACCTCTGTCCTTAGACCAACACGGCTACAACCTACACCCCTGTAAAAAGTTTCTAAACACTTTTTTCAAGTGACTCCTTAATCTATCTTTGCCCCTCAAGAATTCAGACTTGGAAAACTAGCTTGCCCCGTATAGAAGCCATTTCCTTGTCCAAGGGTGTCATCTTTTAATGGGCGATAGGCAAAGCTGTTTGTCCTCTGTTCTTAGCTCTATGCAACCATCTCCTGGAAGTTTACAGATGAAGGTAAAAAGTACAGAAAGATAGTAAAGACTAACCTTACAATCCAAACAGTGTTTATTCTCTGAAGCAAATCTAAATAGTTCATAATTTCAGTCAGAATTCATAAATTGCACATAGGTATGTTCTTCAAATTGTTAACTCTAGTAATCACTCAGGGGCAGATTCTGTTCCATCTATTAGTATCTAAGTTGTCATAGAAGTGCAATTCTTTTCCACCCTCTTTTAAGTCCCCAAAAATCCATTAATATGTCTACATTTGTTACACACCATCTTCTTCACCTTAAGACTGAGTCACAAAAAAGCAGTGAGGAGAGGAATAACCCACCAATGTCTTGTATTAACAGTTTTTCAGGGGCTCAAGCAGGGTGGGATACAATCACACTTAGGTGTCTAATGTCCAGCAGGTGGAACACAATCTGGCTCTTAGTCTGTTTGCACTTCAATTGCACGGTTATCTAAAAAAATCATGGATAATCCTAATTCCTTGTGCAGTTTTCAGATATTATTAACTGATATTATTAACTGACAAATTAACAGATAACGTGTTTTAAGGTGTTAGTTGAAATTTGATTTCTATTAGAGATGAGCCTAAACTGCTATATTTGAATCCAGACAATGTCCTTATGCATGCCCAGTTTCATAGTCATGTTGATGTATATTCCAGTCTCCAAAACCCCCAAAGGTAGGGCTCTTCCACTACAGGGTTTGGATTCCTCAAGTCAGACAAATTCTGGCCAATGCACTTATCATTTGGATTTGGCCATACATTTTTCATATCAGTACTTAGAACCAAATAATTAGAAGAAGAGGTACCACCTATCCCTATGGCACCATTATCCCATTGGATTTACAG